>NC_053025.1:131153504-131453504 GCF_003073215.2 Triticum urartu | reverse complement strand
CTCCTGAGTGGTACGGTAATCCTGTCTTAGATATCATGTTGTTAGACAACAATGAACCTACGAGCTATGGAGAAGCGATGGTGGGCCCATATTCCGACAAATGGTTAGAAGCCATGAAATCCGAGATAGGATCCATATATCAGAACAAAGTATAGACTTTGGTGGACTTGCCCGATGATCGGCAAGCCATTGAGATAAATGGATCTTTAAGAAGAAGATGGACGTGGGAGGTAATGTTACCATCTAAGAAGCTCGACTTGTGGGAAAGAATTTTTTCACAAGTTCAAGGAGTTGACTACGATGAGAATTTCTCACCCGTAGCGATGCTTAAGTCCGTCGGAATCATGATAGCATTAGCTATATTTTTCGATTATGAAATCTTACAGATGGATGTCAAAACAAGTTTTCTTACCAAGTTTTCGTAAGAAAAGTTGTATGTGATACAATAAAAGGTTTTGTCGATCCTAAGGATGCTAAAAGGTATGCTGGCTCTAGCAATCCTTCTATGGACTAGAGCAAGCATCTCGGAATCGGAATATATGTTTTGATGGAGTGATCAAAGCTTTTAGGTTTATACAATGTTTGCTAGAAACTTGTATTTACAAGAAAGTGAGTGGGAGCACTACAACATTTCTGATAAGTATATGTGGATGACATATTGTTGATCCGAAATGATGTAGAATTTCTGGAAAGCATAAACGGTTGTTTGAAGAGTGATTTTCAAAGGAAGACCTGGATAAAGCTGCTTACACACTGGGCATCAAGATCTATAGAGATAGATCAAGACGCCTGATGGTACTTTCAAAGAACGCACATCTTGACATGTTTTTGAAGGAGTTCAAAATAGATCAGTCAAAGAAGGGGTTCTTACCTGAGTTGTAAGGTGTGAAGTTGAGTAAGACTCAAAGCTTGACCACGGCATAAGAAAGAGAAAGGATGAAGGTCGTCCCCTATGCTTTTGTCATAGGCTCTATACGGTATGCCATGTTGAAGTACCGCACCTGATGTGAGCCTTGCCACATGTCTGGCAAGAGGGTACAAAGGTGATCTAGGAGTAGATCACCAGATAGCGGTCAAAATTATCCTTAAAGGAATAAGGAAATGTTTCTCGGTTATGGAGGTGATAAAGAGTTCGACGTAAAGAGTTACGTCGATGCAAGCTTAACACCTATCCGGAAAGCACTGAGTAGAGATACCGGATACGTATAATGGAGCAACAATTTGGAATAGATCCAAGTGGAACGTGGCAGCAACATCTACGATATAAAGTTTTGCAAAATACATAGGGATCTGAATATGGCAAGACCCGTTGACTACAACCTCCCTCACAAGCATAACATGATCAAACCCAGAACTCTTTGAGTGTTTATCACATAGTGATGTGAACTAGATCATTGAGTCTAGTAAACTCTTGGATGTTGGTCACATGGCGATGTGACCTGTAAGTGTTAATCACATGGCGATGTGAACTAGATTATTGACTCTAGTGCAAGTGGGAGACTGTTGGAAATATGCCCTAGAGGCAATAATAAATTGGTTATTATTATATTTCCTTGTTCATGATAATCGTTTATTATCCATGCTAGAATTGTATTGATAGGAAACTCAGATACATGTGTGGATACATAGACAACAACATATCCCTAGTAAGCCTCTAGTTGACTAGCTCGTTAATCAATAGATGGTTACGGTTTCCTGACCATGGACATTGGATGTCATTGATAACGGGATCACATCATTAGGAGAATGATGTGATGGACAAGACCCAATCCTAAGCCTAGCAGAAAGATCGTGTAGTTCGTATGCTAAAGCTTTTCTAATGTCAAGTGTCATTTCCTTAGACCATGAGATTGTGCAACTCCCGGATACCGTAGGACTGCTTTGGGTGTGCCAAACGTCACAACGTAACTGGGTGGCTATAAAGGTACACTACAGGTATCTCCGAAAGTGTCTGTTGGGTTGGCACAAATTGAGACTGGGATTTGTTACTTCGTGTAACGGAGAGGTATCTCTGGGCCCACTCGGTAGGACATCATCATAATGTGCACAATGTGACCAAGGAGTTGATCACGGGATGATGTGTTACGGAACGAGTAAAGAGACTTGCCGGTAACGAGATTGAACAAGGTATCGGGATACCGACGATCGAATCTCGGGCAAGTATCGTACCGCTAGACAAAGGGAATTGTATACGGGATTTATTGAATCCTTGACATCGTGGTTCATCCGATGAGATCATCGTGGAACATGTGGGAGCCAACATGGGTATCCAGATCCCGCTGTTGGTTATTGACCGGAGAGTTGTCTCGGTCATGTCTGCATGGTTCCCGAACCCGTAGGGTCTACACACTTAAGGTTCGATGACGCTAGGGTTATATGGAATAGATATACGTGGTTACCGAATGTTGTTCAAAGTCCTGGATGAGATCCCGGACGTCACGAGGAGTTCCGGAATGGTCCGGAGGTAAAGATTTATATATGGGAAGTCCTGTTTTGGTCGCCGGAAAAGTTTCGGGTTTTATCGGTAATGTACCGGGACCACCGGGAGGGTCCCGGTGGTCCACCAAGTGGGGCCACCAGCCCCGGAGGGCTGCATGGGCCATGGGTGGGAGGGGACCAGCCCCAGGTGGGCTGGTGTGCCCCCCCACCAGGGCCCAAGGTGAAGAGAGAAGGGAAAAAGGGGAAACCCTAGGCTCAGATGGGCCTAAGGCCCACCTAGTGGTGCGCCCCCCTCTCTCCCCCCTTGGCCGCCCCCTAGATGGGATCTAGGGCTGGCCGCCACCCCTAGGGGTGGAAACCTAGGTGGGGGCGCAGCCCCTCCCTTTCCCCTATATATAGTGGGGGTTTTGGGCTGCCAGAAACACGAGAACATCTCCTCCTTGGCGCAGCCCTACCCCTCTCCCTCCTCGTCTCTTGCGGTGCTTGGCGAAGCCCTGCTGGAGTACCACGGTCCTCCACCACCACCACGCCGCCTTGCTGCTGCTGGATGGAGTCTTCCCCAACCTCTCCTTCTCCCCTTGCTGGATCAAGGCGTAGGAGACGTTACCGGGTTGTACGTGTGTTGAACACGGAGGTGCCGTCCGTTCGGCACTAGGATCATCGGTGATTTGGATCACGACGAGTACGACTCCATCAACCCCGTTCACTTGAACGCTTCCGCTTAGCGATCTACAAGGGTATGTAGATGCACTCTCCTTCCCTCATTGCTAGATTACTCCATAGATTGATCTTGGTGATGCGTAGAAAATTTTGAATTTCTGCTACGTTCCCCAACAGAAGTGCCATGCATGGTTATACTCATGTTATCTCGCAATCGATTCTTCACAGGAAACTACCATGTCATGCATGTTATGGAATCATGTTCCGTCCTCACAAACAAATTCTTCAAGGTAACTAATAGACCATGCATTGTTATATACTCGTGTTTCGTGGGCAAATTTTTTGTGAGGATATTATTCTAGCCATTGATTGCTGAAGGGCGAATATAGGTATGTAGACATGGTAAGCATTACAGGATTTCACTACTTCCAAATATAGAGTTCTCCATATGCACATTTACTTACCTAATGTATGGTTAGATGAAACTAACAGTGTGGTGCGTGTTTCTACATCATGAAAATGAGGAAATCAACATGGCCATTGATACACACTCATATTTAGTAGTAGTATATAGATTACTGTAAAATAAGGAGAATATCCATATATTCCTAACCGTTTGATTATTCAGGGGTACAAATTGGCTGTAATGACATGATCACAATCGCATGAATTAACTCATTCCAAATATAGCTTATTTTCGGCGTCTCTAATACATTGCCATAGTTCTACTCAAATTCTGCTCAAATAGGGATATGTCAATCATCACAAAAAGTTCAAACAGTGTCATGCCGTCATCATTAACATAATACGGAAACAACTTACACGCGCCGTCCCAGCAATATGTGGTGTCATCTGCTTTGTCGATCACGTAGATGATGCCATTGTGTTCAATAGCATCACAGAAGTGTGTATCAGCTTTGACGATGATCCACTGCGAGCTGAGTTGTCTCTAGCTAAACAAGGCACCGGCGTAAAGATAGGCGAGTCCACGGTCGAACAAGGCAATTAGCTTGAAGTCTGCGTAATTCGCATGTCATGTGGGCACTTCGTAGATTACAATCTTCTGCAAAACAAGGTCCATCCAATTGACGTGGTAATCTAGATGACTAGGACCGCGATGGTAAAACTCTATATAATCCAACGGAGGAAGGATAATCTCATGGGAGGTCTGGAAGTTCATGAGCACCAACTTTTTATCGTCTTTTATGAAGGCAGCCATCTAGTGGGAGTTCATGCCGACCCAATACATACCTGCCAAGAAGTTTCGGGCGATGGTGATCGAATCAAAGTTGAGGGAAATGATGTACAGTGAACCACTACATACTGTCGGATATGGGGCTTCGGCAAACCCATAAGGTTCGAACACTGGGTGCATACGAAGTCTTCCCCTCCTACCGATCTACGCTCTAGCTCACTAAGATCTTGCGGACGAACTCGACGAACTCACAACACAGAAAGACGCAGGGTTTATACTGGTTCTGGCCACCGTTGTGGTGTAATACCCTACTCCAGTGTGGTGGTGGATTGCCTCTTGGGCTGATGATGAACAATACAAGGGGAGAACAACCTCCTGAAGTTGAGGTGTTCTTGCGCGTAGGAGCTTGTGGTGTGTCTCTTGATCTCTGATGATCTCCTCTAGCTAAGATGAGCCTCCCTAGCTAGATCATCTCCTCTTCGCTACACTGTGGTGGCTAGTCCTATTTATAGAGGCCCTGGTCCTCTTCCCAAATATCGAGCGGGAAGGGAGCCAAAAATGGCGGGCTAATTTGAAGGGGGACAGCTAGTACAAGCTATCCTGACAAAAGTAGTCCTCGCCTGCACAAAGCTCTGGTGGTGACTCTGCACTCCGCGACTGCACTTGCCCCCTTTGCACCAAAGAGGAAACAAGGACGCTGCGCACGCTGGCGCCCGCCTGGTGCCGATCGTCATGGCTCACGTCACGAGAGCCTCGTGAGGTTTGCCTTGCCTTGATATCTCCACTCCTCGTGAGCCTGCCTAGCTAGTCCACTCCAGAGCAGGTCTTGCGTCATCCGCCTCGTGAGGCTTGGCCCCTCGCGAGGGTCTTGGATGCCTTGTTGGTGAAGACGGGTCGTACGGCCTGCTGGCTCAGCCACGCCGCGGACAGCAGGCAGGCAAGTCTGGGGACCCCCGTTCCCAGAACGCCGACAGTAGCCCCCGGGCCCAAGGTATGCGCGGGCTTGGCTTCACGGCGAAGCCAAGGGTCAAGCTCGAAGCGCCACGGGCCCCGAAAGCCTGCGGCCTCGATTGACGTGTGCCGGTTGATTGGACGTGGGCGTCTCCGCTTCCCCACGCTGCCCCGACAACCGCACGTCTTGACAAGTCCCTGTGACATGCAAGGGAAATCATCATTACCTGCGATCATGGGAGACACCGGTTGGCCTTCTCTTGCTATAATGGGAAGGGGGCGGAGCCCCCGTTGTTCATCTCCTCCTCGCTTGCTTGCTTCTTCCTCCTTCCTCTACTACTTGCTCCAATGGCGCCTATTCGAAGGTTCTCCGCCGAAGAGAAGGGGAAAGCCCCCGGGATGTCCCGGAGCTACTCCCGCCGAAGAAGAGATCGATCCATCACCGTGACGAATCGGCGATGCAGGTGGTGGCGAGGCCTTTGTGCGAGAGACCTCCACCGGGGTACCCGCTACTCCTGTATGCCCAAGCCGTGGGCTCGGGAGGACGAAGTGACGAACAGCGCCACCCACGCCGCGTCCGGGGTCACCGCGCCACGGCGATGCGTGCCGTACATGTCACGGACTCCTCGCACGATTTGGTGCTATAGGCGCCGATGCCTCCAAACTCCTCGATCTGCTTCCCACGGTTCTTCTCCGACGTGATGCCGCCGAGGGGGCCTCTCGAGCTCTGGCTGCAGCATGCCAATTGCGGCGCTCCGGCGATCAGAGCGAAGATCGAAGCAGTCCCCATTGGCAAGATTTCATGACTTGCGGCTGGGGTGAGGTCACACGGGTCTGTCGCATGAGGGGCACCCTCGCGATCCACTTCGAGTACGACGGCTCCTCCACGTTTCTCTTCAAGGTCTTCGACACCGAGGCCGCCACCTGGAGTGCTACGCCGGAGGGGAGCGCGAGGCTGATGCGCGCTCCGCTCGCGACCTCTCCAGCAGCATCAGCCCTTGGGGGTCTAGCAGCTCTCGTGAGCTCTATGAGACTCCGGAGACGAGCGACGACAGCTACGTCCCCCCGAGATCTCGTCGTGCCTTGAGCAGGGCTGCGGCGTCCTGCCACCGTCGCCGCTGATCTCGATGGGGTTGGCGCCGGCCTCTCGTGGCCCATTGTTGATGATGCGGTCCGCCACGGGAGGATGTAGATAGGATCCCCCTTAGCATCAGCTTTCGTTTCCTGCGAAGAATCATGAATCACCCCTTGGGGGCATGTAAGGATCTGCAATGCCTTTGTACTTATTTTCCTTGTGATGAAGATTCGATGAACGCGTGTCCCGTTAAGGCTCGGTATCCCCTTTCTTTCCTCGCGATATCTTGTTGCTCTACACTGACGGGTCCCGGTCCCAAGGCGGCTACAGTCGTCACTGGTGTGCCAGGTTGTGATGCCGTGGTCAAGGCCAGGAGGTGCGCGGCCCGAGGTCCAGTAAGAGCCCCTGAGGCGCGATGCTCAGGAGGTCCCCCTTAGCTCCCAAGCGTCCATGGTAAGGAAATAAAGGTAGATGACTTGGCCGCAACGGGGTTGCGGCATGGTGCAAGCGACTATTAGGCCCAAATATTTAGCCAACCGAGGGCGAGACTTATCTTGCTGACTTCGCGGTGATTCCTGATGTTGCGCTAGGGCCGTGTGCCAACTTTCGCGACATAGCTAGGCCGGTCCGTACGAGTTTTCCTTCTCCCGAGCTCTCCTCAGTGCTCTACGTCCTCACGTCCCGGCCCTCGAGCGAGCTCAGCCGCCACTGGTATGCCAGGTCGTGATGCCGTGGTCAAGGCCAAGGGGTGAGGGCTGGAGAGCCAGTAAGAGCTCCTGAGTCACGATGCTCAGGAACCCCCCTTTTAACGTGCAAGCGAATCACACGAGAGAAAAGGAAACGCGCGGTGCCGACTGATGTCCTCCCCGCTGGGTCCCTGTGGATAGGCACAAGAAGAAACATGGTTTGCTGTTACTGCCGCCTGCCTGCCGCTGGTTGGTCCGGATGAAGCAAAGGCACTGAGGGCCTGGTGAGGTGATGTGCACGGCGCATGCCATGAGCCGGAGCTCGACCACTCAGATTTGTCGGTCGTGGCAGGGACGGACCCATGCACCAGCGTCGTGCCTGTGTAGAGGCCCCGAGGGAGGCGGTGATCGAGTAGTTGATAGCAGTTGGCAGGTTAAGCATGAAGAGCAGATCGACTTGGATAAAGGCAGGAAGACACATGCCACTGGGTCTGGCCCGAGCGGCGTGGGGAGGATGCAGCCCAAGGGGCGCCCCCAACGAGGTTGTCGTATGTGGGGCTCCGGCAAACCCTTAAGGTTCGAACACTGGGGTGCACGCGAAGTCTTCCCCTCCTACCGATCTACGCTCTAGCTCACTAAGATCTTGCGGACGAACTCGACAAACTCACAACACAGAAAGACACGGGGTTTATACTGGTTCGGGCTACCGTTGTGGTGTAATACCCTACTCCAGTGTGGTGGAGGATTGCCTCTTGGGCTGATGATGAACAATACAAGGGGAGAACAACCTCTTGAGGTTGAGGTGTTCTTGCGCGTGGGAGCTTGTGGTGTGTCTCTCGATCTCTGATGATCTCCTCTAGCTAAGATGATGTTCCCTAGCTAGATCATCTCCTCCCTTCTCCACTGTGGTGGCTAGTCCTATTTATAGAGGCCCTGGTCCTCTTCCCAAATATCGAGCGGGAAGAGAGCCAACAATGGTGGGCTAATTTGAAGGGGGGCAGCTAGTACAAGCTGTCCTGACAAAAGTAGTCTTTGCCTGCACAAAGCTCTAGTGGTGACGCTGCTTTGGGCTCCACGATGACTTTCGTCTTGTAGTCCGTGGTCTTGGTCTTGTTGGACCAGAATGGCAACCTTTGCCTGATGCCTCAGTACTCCGCGGCTGCGCTTGCCCCCCTTTGCACCAAAGAGGAAACAAGGACGCTCTGCGCGCTGGCGCTCGCCTGGTGCCGATCGTCATGGCTCACGTCACGAGAGCCTCGTGAGGTTTGCCTAGCCTTGATATCTCCACTCCTCGTGAGCCTGCCTAGCTAGGCCACTCCAGAGGAGGTCTTGCGTCATCCTCCTTACGAGGCTTGGCCCCTCACGAGGGTCTTGGATGCCTTGTTGGTGAAGACGGGCCGTACGGCCTGCTTGCTCAGCCATGCCGCGGGCCGCAGGCAGGCAAGTCTGGGGACCCCCGTTCCTAGAACGCCGACAGAGGTAAGCTAGAGACATAAGCAAAAGGGATACACGCCACAGGGACGGACCCACGTGGCCCGGGAATAGTGCAGCCCGAGGGGCGCTCCCGGCTTAAATGAACTTGGAAGATGTCACCTGGTTTTGTAGATGAAATAGAGTTGGTGCAGCTAAAGCCACGCATTGATGAAATGGCCCCTCACGAGCCACCGGGACCCCGAGCCTTGGGAGGCTCTAAGGGCTCGGGAGGTTCCCTGTGGACCGTCCTCATCTCCTCCGGAAAGGCATGGAACCTGGCCTTCTGAGCCGTTAGGACTTGCCGCACGTTGCGCTAATAGGCCGACGCCGCGCTCGGCAAGCCAAAAGGCATGGGAATGTAGCTGTGTGGTGGACCCTCACAGCGGCCCGCACGTGATGACCAGAAGCATTCCTGAGATGCGGCCCTGTTGAGCCTTGGGATGTCGATGCAGACACGCAATTCAGCACCCTCGCCTGGATGGTGAGCCACGCCTGGTGAGCGGCTGTCGCCGCGCATGGCTCTCGCGTCTTGTAGCTCTTGAGTGCTCTCGGTGATGAACTCCTGGGTGGTGGGCACTCCTCGCCCCGTGCTCTCTCGAGGAAGGTGTGCTGTTAAGCATGCTTCCAAGTGGTGCCCAAGCGCCTCCCTCATGAGGTGGGCAACATCTGAGACTCTCCAGGAGAGAGCCCCCGAGCCGTATCGGAGGAGGACGCTGGGCGCGCTTTCCTATGCGGTGGAGGGAGGCGCCCCTGGAGCGGGCGCTGATCCTGATGTGGCTCCTGATGCGATGCCATCTTCTTGGGGTCCTGCGCGGCGCGGCAGCTTCTTCTTGGGGATGGTCTTCGGAGGGCCTTCACTTCTGCCATCAGGGTTGTCGACTGCCGCGGCTTGGAAGGCGTGCTCGAGGGAGCACACCACATCCCTTTCTTCACACAGGACCGTAATGATTCCCCCGCTTCCTGGCATCTTGAGGACGTTGTAGCCATGGTAAGTGACTGCCATGAACTTGGCCAGGGCTTGGTACCCAAGGATGGCATTGTACGGCAGGCGAATGTGCGCGACGTCGAAGTCGATGAGCTCGGTGCAATAGTTCTTGCACTCCCCAAAGTTGACAAGCAGGCGGACCTGCCGTATCAGTGTGGTGGAACCGAACGTTACTCCTGAGAAAGGCTTGGTTGGCTGGAGCTGCTCATAGGGCACTTGGAGGTTGTCGAACGTGTCAACGGATTGGACGTTGAGCCCTGCGCCGCCGTCGATGAGAGTCTTGGTGACTTGCACATTGCTGATGACTAGGGAGCACAGCATAGGGAGTGTGCCAGCGGTGGCTGCGCACTTGAGCTGATCGGCCGAGTTGAACGTGATGGCGCACTAGGACCACCTGAGCGGGTGTGTGGCCTCGAGCTTGGGGAGCACCGCGTTCACCTCGCGAGTGAACTGTTTGAAGATGCGTTGAGAGGCTGGGGCTTGGGCACCGCCCAAGATGCAAGCGACCGCACGCGGCTCCTGGAAGCCCCCAGCCCCCTTGTCCTGGTGGTGGTCATCGTTCCTTCTTGGCGGCAGCAACGGGGAAGATCGGTGTTGCCTTGGGGGCGATCCTCATGAGGCGGGTCCCTCCAGGCGCCCTCGCGAGGTTGGTCCTGCGAGCGGTCCTCACGAGGCCGGTCACGCCACTCCTGGCGCAGGCCACAGTCGTCCCAGCGTCCGCCTCCGTGTCCTCCTCCGCGTCCGTAGCCCCGGTCGTTGCGCTTGGGGCGTCGACCGAAGCGTCCTTCCCGAATGGCTCTGAGCTCTTGACAGTCGCTGGTGTTGTGGGTGTTCAGGTTGTGGAAGGCGAAGAATGGACGGCCGTTCTTGGATGACTCAGGCTTATCTCTGCCTCGCTTGGTGTCGGGCTCGGCTGTGAGCACTACTGCCTCTTTGCACTTCACGTCTTTGGCCTTGGCCTTCTTCTCCTCCATTCCTGCAGCTGGCAGCTCAAGGAGAGAGAGGCGCCCTTCCTCATCTCTTGCGCACCTGTTCGCCAGGTTGAACACCTCCTGAGATGTGCAAAGCTCTTCGTGGATAGCCAGCTCTTCCTCCATCTTGACGTCATGGACGCCGTCTGAGAATGCGGAGATGATGGCTTCGTCAGTGACCTTGGGGATCTTGAGGCGGGTGTTGTTGAAGCACTGGATGTCCTTCTGGAGGGTCTCTCCTGGCTGTTGCTTGATGCGGCGTAGATCGCCCGCGACCGGTGGGCAGTCACGAGTGCCCTGGAAGTTGGCGCCAAAGCGGTCGCGCATCTCGTCCCAGGAGGAGATCGAGCCATGCTGCAGGTTTAGGAGCCAGGAGCGGGCCCCATCCTTGAGAGCGATGGGAAACCAATTCGCCATGACTTTTTCGTCGCTGTTGGCCGCTTCGATGCTCAACACATAGAGCTGCAGGAACTCCGCAGGGTCGGCGGTGCCGTCGTACCGAGGAGGCAGATCTGGCTTGAACTTGCCTGGCCAGGCAACGCCACACAGCTCAGGGGTGAAGGCGCGATAGCCGGCTGTGGTTGCCGGGGCCTGCTTCGGAGGCAGAGCTTGATCTTGGCGAGGTCCGTGCTGTGCCAGGCGGCGCGCGGTCTTGACGAGGTGGCGCGGGGAGCCGCGGTGCAGCTTCTTGCGGCCGCGGGATTTCTTGGCAGCTCCTTTCTTCACGCACGGGTGCCGTGCACGGTGGATCACGCCCGCAGAGGCACACGCCTTGGTGCCAAGGCACTGTCTTGGGGTCGAGGTGGTGGAGGCACGCCATGAGCCCCGTCGCCCACGGCTGGCTGAGGTGGAGGCAGAGAACGGGATGGTGCCAGAGAGCCACCTGCGGCACGGACGAGCTCGGCGACGCGGTCGAGCCACTCCTCATAGACGTCGTCGATGGGGCAATAACGCAGGACCTCATTCACCGCGATGAGCGTGGCACGTACCTCCATGGGAGCGCGGTGCATGTGAGACGAAGAACCGGCAGGGGTGAGTGATGGAGTAGCAGTGCGGCCGTCTTTCCGCACCGAAGGATGCTGTGAGGACGCCTGCTGCTCGTTCCCCACCGGGCCGGTGGCAGCGTTGGCGGCAGGGGACGGAGAATGACGAGGAGGCCGCCGACTGGAGCCGTCTGAGCGACGCGGGTGGCGAGAGCAGCCCGATGCTCAGCTCGAGCACGGCAAGCGTCCGCCATGGGGACGGCAGTGCGACGGAGAGATGGAAAGGAATCTACGGCACACCCCTACCTAGCGCGCCAAATGTCGGATGTGGGGCTCCGGCAAACCCTTAAGGTTCGAACACTGGGGTGCATGCGAAGTCTTCCCTCCTACCGATCTACGCTCTAGCTCACTAAGATCTTGCGGATGAACTCGACGAACTCACAACAAAGAAAGACACGGGGTTTATATTGGTTCGGGCCACCGTTGTGGTATAATACCCCCCTCCGGTGTGGTGGTGGATTGCCTCTTGGGCTGATGATGAACAATACAAGGGGAGAACAACCTCCTAATGTTGAGGTGTTCTTCCATGTGGGAGCTTGTGGTGTGTCTCTCGATCTCTGATGATCTCCTCTAGCTAACATGAGCCTCCCTAGCTAGATCATCTCCTCTTCGCTCCATTGTGGTGTCTAGTCCTATTTATAGAGGCCCTGGTCCTCTTCCCAAATATCGAGCGGGAAGGGAGCCAACAATGGCAGGGTAATTTGAAGGGGGACAGCTAGTACAAGCTATCCTGACAAAAGTAGTCTTCGCCTGCACAAAGCTCTAGTGGTGACGCTGCTTTGGGCTCCATGATGACCTCCGTCTTGCAGTCCGTGGTCTTGGTCTTGTTGCACCGGAATGGCAACCTTTGCCTGATGCATCGGTACTCTGCGGTTGCGCTTGCCCCTTTGCACCAAAGAGGAAACAAGGATGCTGCGCACGCTGGCGCCCGCCTGGTGCCGATCGTCATGGCTCACGTCACGAGAGCCTCGTGAGGTTTGCCTTGCCTTGATATCTCTGCTCCTCATGAGCCTGCCTAGCTACGCCACTCCAGAGGAGGTCTTGCGTCGTCCGCCCCACGAGGCTTGGTCCCTCGCGAGGGTCTTGGATGCCTTGTTGGTGAAGACGGGTCGTACGGCCTGCTGGCTCAGCCACGCTGCGGGCCGCAGGCAGGCAAGTCTGGGGACTCCCGTTCCTAGAATGCCGACACATACCTGCAAAGAAGTTTCGGCTAATGGAGATCGGATTGAAGTCGAGGGGCAGCATGTACGCCTCTGTATCATGGTGAGCCAATCTCGCAAGACCAGATAGCAGCAATCAGGGTGTCTTGAAAAGCTTTGGCCTCGCTTCGATGATGGCCTTGCGCATGCCCCTCAAGCATGCAGCCAGCCGCGGGGCACTCAACATATCCAAACACGAACAACAGAGGTCGAGGACGTCACTAGGGAGATTTCTCCAATCGCGTCTCATATGGATCCTGCGCGGTTCGCATTCAGCCATGGTGAAGTTTTGAAGGTGGGGTTTTGGGGGGCTTGATTTACGGGGGAGAAGGCTGTCGGTGCTAAAGTGGCTAGCGAGGGAATAGAGGTACTGGGGGAGGCGAGCGAGGCGAGGGTATGCGGGGGCACAGTGAGATAATGAAGAGTGACCTCAGGATCTCCAGCGAGATGGAGATGGAGATGGAGTGGTGCTAGGGGAGAGGGAGACGAGGCGAGGCATGCTATACAGCGGCGGTGATAGTGACTGCACAGTGCACAAGGTGAGGCTGACTTTGGTAACCCGGACACGCAGCCTGGACTAGTGTCACCTCGGGCGCAGGGTCTTGTCACTTCACTATGTGGACTGGATGAATAATAGTATTTTGACCATCAAGTGTACCACAGTTGTACTACTACTACTACTAGTAGGAGTAGTAGGAACATGAGTACACTCCCGTGCTAGCATGCCTCTAAGTTCACTTCATCCTCCGGCTATCATCCATATTGCAAGCAGAACCATATTCTCGTGCATGCGGAAGCACGAAGAAGGACTTTTCTTTTTTGAGGATAACCGCATATTCCTTAACCGTAGTAGGAACATGAGTAGTACTCCCTCCGGTCCTCTTTTGTCTGTGCATAACTTTTTTCAGTATTTCTCTAATTAGTCTGCGTATATACCCTTTTGCATGCGCCCATTTCCCTCCATGCCCCGCATTCACAGCATTAATTAGCGTACGCATGAGTAGCTGCAGCCAGACTCTAGCCAATAAACTGGAGCATACGAGTGGGCCATTCTGTGCGCGTGGGAGAGAGAAAAGGCAACCGAAGAGCCCGTCCAATCCATTGCATGCAGCAGTCAAACCACTGCAGCTCTCCTCATGCATGCACATAAATTCTCCCATTTACTTCTCCATCGGGAACCGATTTTCCTCGGCTTTTTCACTACTCCTCGATCTTCATTTGCATCCAAACCACACTGCATTCACATTGTTTTAACCTCTTCACATCCTCCTGGAGTAATTCTGAAGCCCCGATGAATAATCATCTTCTTCAGTTAGACTAGCCATCTAATCCTAATTCTCAAAACCATAGCCCTCTGGTCCAGCGGTTCCAAATGGCGAAAGAGATCGAGATGCAGGTTTTTAGCGTCCAACATGTCGTCGTCGTAGGCTCGTTGAGAATAGTTGCCACAGTCACTGACCACCCAAGGGTTGTTTGAAAGTGGATCAACAATGTATCCAACTCCCTCCAAAAGGTGGAGATGAATGTGATCGGTCTTGAGGCAGAGTACACGGAGCGTGCCACTGGGAAGATCCAATGCGTCGCTGTCCTTCCTCTGTGCCTCGAAGATGATGTTTTGTTGTACCACATCATACACGCACCCTCCATACCAGGTGAGCTTCACGATTTCATGTCTCAGTGGGACATATACTTCTGTGGGGCAGCCATCACAGGGGACAAACAGAAGTTGGAGCCGTACAACCTTGATTTGAAAAGCATCGCTGACCTACAACCAGAATAAAAATTCCTATAGAAGATTGTGATAAACTGACACCATCCCTATTCGACGTAGCAAATTTTGTGCTCGGAACAAATCTTCAGAAGGGTGACGAGACGCTGGCATTAAGGTTGTCTAGATGGGAGAATTATCCCTTGACGTACGAGCGGATAAAATATGTTGCCCTCGATGCCTGTGTGAGTTTCGAGATAGCTGCAAGGTCCGGAGAGCTTGTTGCGAAGCCGTTCCCACAAAAAATGAGAAGAAGGAGAAGAAGAAGATGCGGCACTAGCAGCAGGGCATTTTGGATGGATGAACTATTTCCTCTCTTGTAAAAAAAATTCCCTCTCTATGTATATTGATATAGATGGACTATTTCGATGGTGTGCATGTCTTTGGAACAAGTACTAGCGTGGGTCCGCTTGACTATAAGGAACTATTTATCCGCCTAGCTTTCTTTACTACTCCTTCCAGTGATTGGTATGCAATGCATGTGTCCGTAGACATGACAGCTTGTTGCTACCTCTTGAGCACTGCGTTGGTTTTCCCCGAAGAAGAAGGGATGATGTGTCAAAGTAGCGTAAGTATTTCCCTCAGTTTTTGAGAACCAAGGTATCAATCCAGTAGGAGGCTACGCGCGAGTCCCTCGTACCTGCACAAAACAAATAAATCCTCACAACCAACGTGAATAGGGGTTGTCAATCCCTACACAGCCACTTACGAGAGTGAGATCTGATAGATATGATAAGATAATATTTTTGGTATTTTTGTGATAAAGATGCAAAGTAAAATAAAGGCAAAGTAAAAATCAAAGGAAATAACTAAGTAGTAGGAGATTAATATGACGAAGATAGACTAGGGGGCCATAGGTTTCACTAGTGGCTTCTCTCGAGAGCATAAGTATTCTGCGGTGGGTGAACAAATTACTGTTGAGCAATTGACAGAATTGATCATAGTTATGAGAATATCTAGGTATGATCATGTATATAGGAATCACGTCCGAGACAAGTAGACTGACTACTACCTGCATCTACTACTATTACTCCACTCATCGACCGCTATCTAGAATGCATCTAGAGTATTAAGTTAAAAACAGAGTAACGCCTTAAGCAAGATGACATGATGTAGAGGGATAAACTCATGCAATATGATGAAAACCCCATCTTGTTATCCTCGATGGCAACAATACAATACGTGCCTTGCTGCCCCTATTGTCACTGGGAAAGGACACCACAAGATTGAACCCAAAGCTAAGCACTTATCCCATTTCAAGAAAGATCAATCTAGTAGGCCAAACCAAACTGATAATTCGAAGAGACTTGCAAAGATAACCAATCATACATAAAAGAATTCAGAGAAGATTCAAATATTGTTCATAGATAGACTTGATCATAAACCCACAATTCATCGGTCTCAACAAACACACCGCAAAAAGAAGATTACATCGAATAGTTCTCCACAAGAGAGGGGGAGAACATTGTATTGAGATCCAAAAATAGAGAAGAAGCTATCTAGCTAATAACTATGGGCCCATAGGTCTGAGGTAAACTACTCACACTTCATCGGAGGGGCTATGGTGTTGATGTAGAAGCCCTTCGTGATCAATGCCCCCTCCAGCGGAGCACCAAAACAGGCCCCAAGATGGGATCTCATGGATACAGAAAGTTGCACCGGTGGAATTAGGTTTTTGGCTCCGTATCTGATCGTTTGGGGGTACGTAGGTATATATAGGAGGAAGGAGTACGTCGATGGAGCAACAGGGGGCCCACAAGGGTGGAGGGCGCGCCTGGGGGGTAGGCGCGCCCCCTACCTCATGGCCTCCTCTTCTGTGTCTTGACATAGGGTCCAAGTCCCATGGGTCTTGTTCGTTGAGAAAATCACGTTTATGAAGGTTTCATTCCGTTTGATATTCCTTTTCTTCGAAACCCTAAAACAGGCAAAAAAACAGCAATTCTGGGCTGGGCCTCCGGTTAATAGATTAGTCCCAAAAATAATATAAAAGTGGATAATAAAGCCCAATAATGTCCAAAACAGTAGATAATATAGCATGGAGCAATAAAAAATTATAGATACGTTGGAGACGTATCAAGCATCCCCAAGCATAATTGCTGCTCGTCCTCGAGTAGGTAAATGTTAAAAACAGAATTTTTTATGCGGAGTGCTACTTGGCATAATTTTAATGTAGTTCTTCTTAATTGTGGTATGAATATTCAGATCCGAAAGATTCAAGACAAAAGTTTAATATTGGACATAAAAATAATAATACTTCAAGCATACTAACAAAGCAATTATGTCTTCTCAAAATAATATGGCCAAAGAAAGTTATCCCTCCAAAATCATATAGTCTGGCTATGCTCCATCTTCACCACACAAAATATTTAAATCATGCACTACCTGGATGACAAGTCAAGAAATTGTTTCATACATTTGACATCCTCTAACTTTTTCAATCTTCACGCAATACATGAGCGTGAGCCATGGACATAGCACTATAGGTGGAATAGAATGGTGGTTGTGGAGAAGACAAAAAGGGAGAAGATAGTCTCACATCAACTAGGCGTATCAACGGGCTATGTAGATGCCCATCAATAGATATCAATGTGAGTGAGTAGCGATTGCCATGCAACGGATGCACTAGAGCTATAAGTATATGAAAGATCAAAAAGAAACTAAGTGGGTGTGCATCCAACTTGCTTGCTCATGAAGACCTAGGGCATTTTGAGGAAGACCATCATTGGAATATATAAGCCAAGTTCTATAATGAAAAATTCCCACTAGTATATGAAAGTGATAACATGAGAGACTCTCTATCATGAAGATCATGGTGCTACTTTGATGCACAAGTGTGGTAAAAGGATAGTAACATTGTCCCTTCTCTCTTTTTCTCTAATTTTTTTTATTTGGGCCTTTTCTATTTTTATGGCCTCTTTTTTTAGTCCGGAGTCTCATCCCGACTTGTGGGGGAATCATAGTCTCCATCATCCTTTCCTCACTTGGGACAATGCTCTAATAATGATGATCATCACACTTTTATTTTTCTTACAACTCAACAATTACAACTCAATACTTTGAACAAAATATGACTCTATATGAATGCCTCCGGCGGTGTACCGGGATATGCAATGACTCAAGAGTGACACGTATGAAAGAATTATGAATGGTGGATTTTCCACAAATACGATGTCAACTATAGGATCATGCTAAGAAATATGACAATGATGGAGTGCGTCATAATAAACGGAACGGTGGAAAGTTGCATGGAAATATATCTCGGAATTACTATGGGAATGCCATAATAGGTAGGTATGGTGGCTGTTTTGAGGAATGTATATGGTGGGTGTATGATACCGGCGAAAGGTGTGCGGTATTAGAGAGGCTAGCAAGGGTGGAATGGTGAGAAAAAGTGTGTATAATCCATGGACTCAACATTAGTCATAAAGAACTCATATACTTATTGCGAAAATCTACAAGTTATCAAAGTAAAGTATTACGCGCATGCTCCTAGGGGGATAGATTGGTAGGAAAAGACCATTGCTCGTCCCCGACCGCCACTCATAAGGAGGACAATCAAAAAATAAATCATGCTCCGACTTCATCACATAACGGTTCACCATACGTGCATGCTACGGGAATCACCAGCTTTAACACAACTAGTATTCAAATTCACAACTACTCTACTAGCACAACTTTAATATCACCATCTTTATATCTCAAAACAATTATCAAGCATCAAACTTCTCATAGTATTCAACACACTCATAAGAAAGTTTTATTATTAATCTTGTATACCAAGCATATTAGGATTTTAAGAAAATTACCATGCTATTTATGACTCTCAAAATAATCTAAGTGAAGCATGAGAGATCAATAGTTTCTATAAAACAAATCCACCACCGTGCTCTAAAAGATATAAGTGAAGTACTAGAGCAAAACTATATAACTCAAAAGATATAAGCGAAGCACATAGAGTATTCTAGCAAATTCCAAATCATGTATGGCTCTCTCAAAAGGTGTGTACAGCAAGGATGATTGTGGTAAACTAACAAATAAAGACTCAAATAATACAAGACGCTCCAAGCAAAACACATATCATGTGGCGAATAAAAATATAGCTCCAAGTAAAGTTACCGATAGAAGTGGACGAAAGAGGGGATGCCTTCCGGGGCATCCCCAAGCTTTGGCTTTTAGGTGTCCTTAGATTATCTTGGGGGTGCCATGGGAATCCCCAAGCTTAGGATCTTTCCACTCCTTGTTCCATAATCCATCAAATCTTTACCCGAAACTTGAAAACTTCACAACACAAAACTCAAAGTAGAAAATCTCGTGAGCTCAGTTAGCGAAAGAAAAACAAAAGACCACTTCAAGGTACTGCAATGAACTCCTTATTTATTTATATTTGTGTTATACCTACTGTATTGCAACTTCTCTATGGTTTATAAACTATTTTACTAGCCATAGATTCATCAAAATAAGCAAACAACACACGAAAAACAGAATCTGTCAAAATCAGAACAGTCTGTAGTAATCTGTATCTAGCGCAAGATCTGGAACCCCAAAAATTCTAATATAAATTTCTGGACGTGAGGAATTTATCTATTAATCATCTACAAAAATAATTAACTAAATAGCACTTTCCAAATAAAAATTACAGCAGTTCTCGTGAGCGCTAAAGTTTATGTTTTTTACAGCAAGTGTAACAAGACTTTCCCCAAGTCTTCCCAACGGTTCTACTTGGCACAAACACTAATTAAACACAAAAAACACAACCAAAACAGAGGCTAGATAAATTATTTATTACTAAACAGGAACAAAAAGCATGGAATAAAAGTAAAATTGGCTTGCCTCCCAACAAGCGCTATCGTTTAACGCCCCTAGCTAAGCATAACAAGCAAGAATAGATCTAGGTATTGCCATCTTTGGTAGGTAATTCTTCAATGAGGCATCTACCATTTTTAGGAATTTCTTCCTTTTTATTTATTATCAAATTTTTAGGCACAATATCGAAAAAATCATTTGTAATAAATGGTTCCTTAATTATAGCAAAAAAGTTTGGGATGAACACTTATAGATTTAAGATCCACAGTTTCCTTACTAAAGGATTCACCCTTATTCTTAGGAACATACATAAGCTTGGCCATTTTAGCGGGAGGACTTGGAGTATTCTTTACGGAAGAAAAAGTGGTTCCCAAGTTGGTAATAATATCCTCATGTTTATCAATTCTAGTGGAATTGTGATTTATTTTCTCATTAACTATGTGTTCCTTCTCTTTAATATTTTTCAAAGTGACTCCTACTTTAGATCCATATTGAGAGATTCGGTTGTGAATCTTTTTATCCGAATTTTCAATTAAATCTACGGTGGCAACCTTATTTTCAATAATTTCAAGCCTTTGCATTACATGCTCCAAAGTTAATACAGTTCCATTAACCAAAAGAGGGGGTGAGCCAAATAAATCTGTCATAGCATTATAAGAATCAAAAGTATGGCTACCAAAGAAGTTCCCTCCGGTAATAGTATCAAGGATATATCTGTGCCAGGGAGTTATGCCTACATAAAAATTGCGAAGAAGAATAGAAGTAGATTGCTTCCTGGTAGATCTATTTTGAGCATTGCAAATTCTATACCAAGCATCTTTTAGATTTTCTCCCTCCCTTTGCTTAAATTTAGAATTTCACTCTCAGGAGATAACGGAGAAGATAAGGGACTAGCCATAAGGACAAGCAAACGAACTAACACACAGGCAAACAAAAAGCAAGTGGGCAAAAAAGAGGCAAATAGAAAGAAAGGGAGGATAGAGAGAGAGAGAGGGTGAGGGAGTCTTGGATTAGGGGGTGTCCGGATAGCCGGACTATACCTTCGGCCGGACTCCTGCACTATGAAGATACAAGATTGAAGACTTCGTCCCGTGTCCGGAAGGGACTTTCCTTGGCGTGGAAGGCAAGCTTGGCGATACGTATATGTAGATCTCCTACCATTGTAACTGACTCTGTGTAACCCTAGCCCTCTCCGGTGTCTATATAAACCGGAGGGTTTTAGTCCATAGGATGAACAACAATCATACCATAGGCTAGCTTCTAGGGTTTAGCCTCTCTGATCTCGTGGTAGATCTACTCTTGTACTACCCATATCATCAATATTAATCAAGCAGGACGTAGGGTTTTACCTTCATCAAGAGGGCCCGAACCTGGGTAAAACATCGTGTCCCCAGCCTCCTGTTACCATCTGGCCTAGACGCACAGTTCAGGACCCCCTACCCGAGATCCGCCGGTTTTGACACCGACATTGGTGCTTTCATTGAGAGTTCCTCTGTGTTGTCACTTTTAGGCCCGATGGCTTCTCCGATCATCAACAGCGATGCGATCCAGGGTGAGACTTTTCTCCCCGGACAGATCTTCGTATTCGGCGGCTTTGCACTGCGGGCCAATTCGCTTGGTCATCTGGAGCAGATCAAAAGCTACGCCCCTGGCCATCACGTCAGGTTTGGAAGTTTGAACTACACGGCCGACATCCACGGAGACTTGATCTTTGACGGATTCGAGCCACAGCCGAGCGCGCCTCACTGTCACGACGGGCAAGATTTAGCTCTACCGCCGAACAGTGCCCTGGAAGCCGCACCTGTGTCCGCTCCGACCCCTAGCTCGGACCCGATCACACCAATCGAGGATGGGTGGTTAGACACCGCCTCGGTGGCTGCAATCTCTACGATGATCGAGCCGAACACCAGCCCTATTCTCTGCGAAGCCCGTGACTCCAAGGAGCCGAACTCCTCTCCAGACTCCGAGCCCTCCGCGCCCCGACCGATCGAACCCGATTGGGCACCGATCATGGAGTTC
Source organism: Triticum urartu (assembly GCF_003073215.2). Taxonomy (NCBI): domain Eukaryota; kingdom Viridiplantae; phylum Streptophyta; class Magnoliopsida; order Poales; family Poaceae; genus Triticum; species Triticum urartu. The sequence goes on along the minus strand of NC_053025.1, from coordinate 131,432,237 downwards.
ACCGCCACGGACATCTTTCAGCACTCACCCTTCGGCGATATTCTGAATTCACTAAAGTCCCTCTCTTTGTCAGGAGAACCCTGGCCGGACTATGGTCAGCAAGGTTGGGATGCGTATGATGAAGAAATTCAAAGCCCACCCACCACCCACTTCGTAGCCACTATCGATGATTTAACCGACATGCTTGACTTCGACTCTGAAGATATCGACGGTATGGACGCCGATGCAGGAGACGATCAAGAACCAGCGCCTATAGGGCACTGGAAAGCCACCTCGTCGTATGGTATATACATGGTGGACACCCCAAAAGAAGGCAATGGCGATGGAACAGCGGAGGATGACCCCTCCAAGAAGCAGCCTAAGCGTCGGCGTCAGCGGCGCCGCTCTAAATCCCGCCAAAACAAAAACGGTGATTCTGGCACGAGAGATAATAACACCCCGGACAGTGCCAAAGACAACCACCTCCAGCAAGATTCAACACAGGAGGATAGAGAAGCCAGCCCTCATGAGAGAGCGGCAGACAGAGAGGTCGAGGACGATAGTTATATGCCTCCCTCCGAAGACGAGGCAAGCCTCGACGATGACGAATTTGTCGTGCTAGAGGATCCCGTCGAACAAGAGTGTTTCAAACGCAGGCTTATGGCCACGGCGAGAAGCCTCAAGAAAAAACAGCAACAGCTTAGAGCTGATCAAGATTTGCTAGCCAACAGATGGACTGAAGTCCTTGCGGCCGAAGAGTATGAACTCGAACGCCCCTCCAAGAGCTACCCAAAGCGCAGGTTGCTACCCCAATTAGAGGAGGAAGCACCTAAACCTACATCACCAGCGCATGATGCGGCCGACCGGCCACCCCGTGGCCGCGACAGAGAGGCCTCTCGGCCCTCCACTCAAGCCGCACCCCAGTGCCGCTCAATAAATACCAAGGCATGGAAAAATGCGCCAGACCTGCGAGACATATTGGAGGACAAGGCAAGGCAAACAAGATCGATCTACGTATCACGTGGGCGCCCCACGGCACGAGACGGTACTCGTCACGCCGGATACAGTAAATCCAGCTGGGCCAAACACAGTAGCCAAAGCTCGTTTGAGCTGCGTCGTGATATAGCCCAATACAAAGGCACCGCACACCCACTATGCTTCACAGATGAAGTAATGGATCATCAAATCCCCGAGGGTTTCAAACCCGTGAACATTGAATCATACGATGGCACAACAGATCCTACGGTATGGATCGAGGACTATCTCCTTCATATCCACATGGCCCGCGGTGATGACCTACATGCCATCAAATACCTCCCACTCAAGCTTAAAGGACCAGCTCGGCATTGGCTTAACAGCTTGCCAACGGAATCAATTGGTTGTTGGGAGGACCTGGAAGCCGCATTCCTCGACAATTTCCAGGGCACTTATGTGCGACCACCAGAGGCCGATGACCTAAGCCACATAATTCAGCAGCCAGAGGAATCGGCCAGACAATTCTGGACACGGTTCCTAACCAAGAAAAATCAAATCATCGACCGTCCGGACGCAGAGGCCCTAGCAGCCTTCAAGCATAACATCCGCGACAAGTGGCTTGCACGGCACCTAGGACAGGAAAAGCCAAAATCCATGGCAGCCCTCATGACACTTATGACCCGCTTTTGCGCAGGAGAAGACAGCTAGCTAGCTCGCAGCAATAACATGACCAAGAGCCCTGGTAATTCGGATACCAAGGACAGCAGTGGCAGGTCGCGTCGCAACAAGCAAAAGCGCTGCATTAACGGTGACAATGCTGAGGATACGACAGTTAATGCCGGATTCAAAGGCTCTAAACCCGGTCAACGGAAAAAGCCATTCAAAAGAAATACTCCGGGCCCGTCCAGTTTGGACCGAATACTCGACCGCTCATGCCAGATACATGGCACCCCCAAAAAACCAGCCAATCACACCAACATGGATTGTTGGGTGTTCAAGCAGGCAGGCAAGTTAAATGCCGAAAGCAGAGACAAGAGGCTGCATAGCGATGACGAGGAGGAGCCCCGGCCGCCGAACAACAGTGGACAGAAAGGTTTTCCCCCACAAGTGCGGACGGTGAACATGATATACGCAACCCACGTCCCCAAGAGGGAGCGGAAGCATGCGCTAAGGGACGTATACGCGATGGAGCCAGTCGCCCCAAAGTTCAACCCATGGTCTTCCTGCCCGATCACTTTTGATCGACGGGACCACCCCACTAGCATCCGTCATGGCGGATTCGCTGCATTGGTTCTAGACCCAATTATTAACGTATTTCACCTCACTAGATTCCTTATGGACGGCGGCAGCAGCCTGAACCTGCTTTACCAGGATACAGTGCGGAAAATGGGCATCGATCCCTCGAGGATTAAACCCACTAGAACGACCTTTAAAGGCGTCATACCAGGTGTAGAGGCCAACTGTACAGGCTCAGTTACACTTGAGTGGTCTTCGGATCTCTGGATAATTTCCAAAGCGAGGAGTTAATCTTCGACATAGTCCCGTTCCGCAGTGGCTATCACGCACTGTTCGGGCGAACCGCATTTTCGAAGTTCAATGCGGTGCCGCACTACGTATACCTCAAGCTCAAGATGCCAGGCCCTCGAGGAGTCATCACGGTCAATGGAAACACCGAACACTCTCTCCGAACGGAGGAGCATATGGCGGCTATCGCAGCGGAGGTACAAAGCAGCCTCTCAAGGCAATTCTCCAGTTCGGCCATTAAACGTCTGGACACCGTCAAGCGCGCCCGGAGTAACCTACAACAAGACCGCCTGGCACGTTCCGAGCAAGCGTAGTAATGCGGCCCCAACCCCAGCTCTCGCGAACATGCGAAACTAGTGTTGCACGTACATAACTACGCTCTGGAAATACCATGGGCACAGGGGGAGGGGCACCATCACGGCACGCCCGAAACGCGGCTTAAACCGCACTAGGGGCTGCCGATTTCTTAATTTTCTCTTATTTTCAGGACTCCATTCTTCGGAAGGCTTGCCCGGCAGTATAATTGCCGCATAAACGATACACCCAGGGAAGCAGAAAGCTACACCACGCTATGGAACTCTAAGGTGGTCTCTATAACGAGTAGTATACCTGTTTCACATGCCATTCCACAGCTCGCCCCTGGAAAGGGCATGTTAAATAGTCCCATCTTTTGCTTATTGCACTATTTGTATCGTTCTGCTTTGATCGCAGCTTTTTTAAATAAACAATGCATAGCTTCCGTCTATTATTGCATTACCTTTTTTTATGAATATATGTTCAATAATGACATGTTGCACCCGTACACTTTGGTACTGCCAATACGCCAGGGGCTTAAGTACTCCACAATACGGTGTGAGAAGTCCGAACACTTTCACAAGTGCGGCACCCCGAACTTATAGCATTATATGCATCGGCTCCGAATCATGTCTTGGGTCAATAGTTGGGTTTGCCCGGCTCCTATGTTTTGGTACCTTACGTTCCATTATATCGGCTAAGGTAGCACTAGGAGAACTACTGCGATTGTGCCCCAGTTGAGCTGGGCTAAGCACCTCAGTAGAGAAAGCTAAAACTGGCCGTCATGATGAGGCGAGAGCTGGTCGCTGTTCGAGAGGTTTTCGAGTCCCTAAAGACTTATGCCGCTTAGAGCGAGGAGTCGGATTTGTCCGGCCTAGGCACGGATAGTGCCCCGAACTCGGTCTTCCGAACACTAGGGGCTTCGCCGAAATTTAAAATTATAGAATTATATGGCTAAGTGAGAGTGTTCAAGCATTATAGTCCGATTTCCTTGTTCGTTGTGTTGAGCGCCTCCCTCGAAGGACCCAAGAATGGGAAAAAGAGCGCTCATGTTTATCCCGAACACCCCAGCACTCGTGCCATGGGGGCAGAAGCCGACGACTCGCCATCTCTCAAATTTGATAAACGGCCGCACAGAAGGTAATATTTTAAATTCAAAAGCGTTGCTTAGCGCATATGAACAAGTTTTCAGCGTACAGGATCACAAATGCGAGTTTACTCAAAAATTACATCTTTGGAGCATTCATCCGCTATAAGGCGGGCACCCTTCAGGACGCCCTCATAATACGCTTCTGGGACACGATGCTCCTTGCCCGGCGGCGGCCCGTCCTTCACCAGCTTCTCCGCATCCATCTTGCCCCAGTGCACTTTAGCACAGGCAAGCGCCCTACGGGCACCTTCGATGCAGACGGAGCGCTTGGTTACTTCAAGCCGTGGACAGGCATCCACCAGCCGCCTCACCAGCCCGAAGTAGCTCCCAGGCAGAGCCTCTCCAGGCCATAGCTGAACTATGAGACCCTTTATGGCCTGTTCGACAACCTTGTGGAGCTCGATCATTTTCTTCAGCTGGTCGCTCAAAGGCACCAGGTGTCCGGCCTCAGCATACTGAGACCAGAACACCTTCTCCATCGAGCTCCACTCCACGGCTCGGTAGAAGGCGGCGGCATCATATGCACTACGGGGCAAATCTGCGAATGCTCCTGGAGAGCTCCGGACTCGGGTAAGTAACAAGTAATTCAATTTCACGTGCTTGCTTTGCATAATGAATGCCTTACCCGCCGCTATCTTCTTCATATCTCCAATTTCTTGGAGGGCTTTCTGGGCTTTGGCCTTGGCAGACTTCGTGCTTTCGAGGGCTGCCACAAGCTCAGACGCTTGTGTCTTCGAGTGAAGCTCCAAACTCTCGTGTTTTTTCATGAGAGCCTGGATCTCTTTCTGCACCTCCTCCACCCGCGCCTCCTGCTTCCCTCTCTAAGTACGCTCCGCGGATGCTCTGTTTTTGACCGCGGACAGCGCTTTCTTAAGGGTTGCCACCTCGGTCGTGGCCCCTATAATAGCACATTGATCCTGTCATTTTTTGCAACCACATCTTCTCTATATACTTGCGCAAGGTATTACATACCTTCCTTCTCCTCAAGTTGCCTCTTGGCATGGCCGAGCTCCTTCTCGGACTGCGCAAGGTTTTGCTTCAGCGTCTCCACCTCTGCAGTCAGTGCGGTGGAGGCCAGCAGCAAAGCCTGCATACGCATATTGACTTGATTATGGACTTGATTATGTTAGACTCCTGCGAATGTTATTAGATCCTCTATTCGGCTTTTCTTTCCGAACGCCGAACAGAGCATCAGGGGCTACTGTCTATGCGGTAATATTTTTTATTCTTTACTTACCTCAAAGCCTGTTAGAAGGCTGGCACACGCTTCAGTTAGTCCGCTCTTGGCGGACTAAACCTTCTGGATCACCGCACTCATAATAGTGCGGTCCTCCTCGTCGATGGAGGCGCCGTTAAGCATCTCCAGCAAATTGTCCGGTGCCTCCAGTTGGACGAAGGTCACCGGCTCGGTAGGCTTGCTCCTCTTGGAAGGAGGATGCCTACCGGAGTCCAGAACTGTTGAAGGTTCCGGCGCGGTGTCCGGATCAAAGCCGGACTTAGAGCCCTTGGCAGTTCTACCCCCTTCACGCCTGGAGTCAGGAAGGTCGCCTTGCGGCGCCTCTAGGGCCACCTCCTCCTGGCTTGGAACCTATTGGGACAGCACCTCGGCGTCGTCCGTAGGGTGGGGGGAGGTAGCCGTCAGAAGCGAATTCACATCCGACGAATCCAGGGAACCGCTCGACGACACGTCGAGCCGGTCATTGGGTGGACTGCATAAACATGTTTGACATAAGGAAAAGTTATGCAATCGAGGAATACTATGAATCACTCTGGTATCCGGACACTTACGATCTCTCTAGGGGCTTGGCCCTGTGCGGCCACTCCTCTTCGCCGTCGTCGGTGTTGGTGGAGCCATCCAGAGGAAGGGTTTTCCCCTTCTTGGACCCTTCGGCCTCCCCAGTTGGGGCGGCCTTCCTTTTCTTCTCTCCCCCCGCTAGAGGGGGAGAGGTCTCTTCTTCCTCTTCCTCGTCTTCACGGGAGGAGTGCGTCTTGGAGTCGTCGGATGATGAATCCGACACCCCCAGGCGCCGGTCACTCTTTCGAGTCCCCGTGGCCTTCTTCTTGGCCTTCTTCTCCGGCACCACATAGGGTGCCGGAACCAGCAGCTTCGCCAAGCGAGCATCCGCTGGGCCTTCGGCCAAAGGAGCCGGACAGTTGATCTGTCCGGACATCTCCTGCCAATCCTGTCAAAGGTAAGGGAGCTTAGATTCCGCATGGAGTCAAACTATGAAAAACTAATACCCTGTAAAAGGTAAAAATAGCTTACCGCACGAGCGCGACGCTGCGTGCTGAATCCGCGATCCTCGGTAGTGGATGCGGGGGCCTCGGTGCCCTTGAAAAGCACCTTCCAGGCATCTTCGTATGTCGTGTCGAAGAGCCTGCTCAGAGTTCGGTGCTGCGCCGGGTCGAACTGCCACAGGTTGAAAGCCCGTTGTTGACACGGGAGGATCCGGTGGATGAGCATACCATGGACTACGTTGACAAGTTTGAGCTTCTTGTCCACCAGGGTTTGGACGCATGTTTGGAATCCGGTCAGCTGTCCTTCTTTACGCCACGACAGGCCCATCTCTTTCCAGGAGGTGAGCCGCGTAGGGGGTTCGGATCAGAACTCGGGGGCTGTGACCCATTCAGGGTCGCGTGGCTTGGTGATGTAAAACCACCCCGATTGCCACCCCTTTAGGGACTCCACGAAGGAGCCCTCGGGCCATAGGATGTTGGGCATCTTGCCCACCATGGCGGCTTCGCACTCCGCCTGGGTGCCGCGCACCACCTTTGGCTTGATATTGAAAGTCTTGAGCCATAGGCCGAAATGTGGGCGGATGCAGAAGAAAGCCTCGCACACGATGATAAACGCCGAGATATTGAGGAAAAAGTTCGGGGCCAAATCGTGGAAATCTAGGCCATAGTAGAACATGAGCCCCCAGACAAATGGGTGGAGAGGGAAGCCGAGTCCACGGAGGAAATGGGGGAGGAACACCACCCCCTCATGGGGCCTAGGGGTAGGGATGAGCTGCCCCTCTTCGGGAAGCCGGTGCGCAATGTCGTTAGACAAGTATCCAGCCTTCCTCAGTCTTTTGATGTGTCCCTCCGTGACGGAGGAGACCATCCACTTGCCTCCCGCTCCGGACATGGCTGGACAAGGTTGAGGTGGGGTGTGCGGACTTGGGCGCTGGAGCTCGAGTGCGCGGAAATGGATAGGCAAAGGAGGAAGAAGGCTTGGATGAAAAGGTGGATCCTTATCCCCATATATGGGCGGATGCGACTATGCGCCCCCACCAGCCTGGTAAAACTCGCTTATCTCCCAAGCGTCGTAGTCAATGGCGCGGTTGGGTTACCCACACCCGTATTGATGAGAATCCTGGAATAAGGGGACACTATCTCTCCTTTAACAAGACGTGCCAAGGAAACCGCCTCGCTAAACGCGCTGAGGTGGGACAGTAAAACGATTCGAATAAAGACTTGGCCGTGGTGTGATGTCACGCTGCGGAATACGTCAGCAGATTATATTTGTGTAAATATTATTCTCTCTATGGCAATATGTGGAAACTTATTTTGCAGAGCCGGACACTACCTTTGTGTTCAAAATCTTCTATGAAGTATTTGGAGGAGGAACCCACCTTGCAATGCCGAAGACAATCTGCGCGCCGGACTTGTCGTCATTGAAGCCTGGTTCAGGGGCTACTGAGGGAGTCCTGGATTAGGGGGTGTCCGGATAGCCGGACTATACCTTCGTCCGGACTCCTGGACTATGAAGATACAAGATTGAAGACTTCGTCCCGTGTCCGGAAGGGACTTTCCTTGGCGTGGAAGGCAAGCTTGGCAATACGGATATGTAGATCTCCTACCATTGTAACCGACTCTGTGTAACCCTAGCCCTCTCCGGTGTCTATATAAACCGGAGGGTTTTAGTCCATAGGACGAACAACAATCATACCATAGGCTAGCTTCTAGGGTTTAGCCTCTCTGATCTCGTGGGAGATCTACTCTTGTACTACCCATATCATCAATATTAATCAAGCAGGACGTAGGGTTTTACCTCCATCAAGAAGGCCCGAACCTGGGTAAAACGTCGTGTCCCCTGCCTCCTGTTACCATCCGGCCTAGATGCACAGTTCGGGACCCCCTACCCGAGATCCGCTGGTTTTGACACCGACAGAGGGCGAATAAAACGGCAAGGGTGAAGTGGGGGAGAGGAAAACGAGAGGCAAATGGCAAATAATGCAATGCGGGAGATAAGGGTATGTGATGGGTACTTGGTATGTTAACTTTTGCGTAGACCTCCCCCGCAACAGCGCCAGAAATCCTTCTTGCTACCTCTTGAGCACTGCATTGGTTTTCCCCGAAGAGGAAGGGATGATGCAGCAAAGTAGTGTTAGTATTTCCCTCAGTTTTTGAGAACCAAGGTATCAATCCAGTAGGAGGCTACGCGCGAGTCCCTCGTACCGGCACAAAACATATAATTCCTCGCAACCAACGCGAATAGGGATTCTCAATCCCTACACGGCCACTTACGAGAGTGAGATCTAACAGATATGATAAGATAATATTTTTGGTATTTTTGTGATAAAGATGCAAAGTAAAATAAAGGCAAAGTAAAAAAGCAAAGGAAATAACTAAGTAGTAGGAGATTAATATGATGAAGATAGACCCGGGGGCCATAGGTTTGACTAGTGGCTTCTCTCGAGAGCATAAGTATTCTACGTTGGGTGAACAAATTACTGTTGAGCAATTGACAGAATTGAGCATAGTTATGAGAATATCTAGGTATGATCATGTATATAGGCATCACGTCCGAGGCAAGTAGACCGACTCCTGCCTGCATCTACTACTATTACTCCACTCATCGACCGCTATCCAGCATGCATCTAGAGTATTAAGTTAAAAACAGAGTAACGCCTTAAGCAAGATGACATGATGTAGAGGGATAAACTCATGCAATATGATGAAAACCCCATCTTGTTATCCTCGATGGCAACAATACAATGCGTGCCTTGCTGCCCCTACTGTCACTGGGAAAGGACACCGCAAGATTGAACCCAAAGCTAAGCACTTCTCCCATTGCAAGAAAGATCAATCTAGTAGGCCAAACCAAACTGATAATTCGAAGAGACTTGCAAAGATAACCAATCATACATAAAAGAATTCAGAGAAGATTCAAATATTGTTCATATAGACTTGATCATAAACCCACAATTCATCGGTCTCAACAAACACACCGCAAAAACAAGATTACATCAAATAGTTCTCCACAAGAGAGGGGGAGAACATTGTATTGAGATCCAAAAAGAGAGAAGAAGCCATCTAGCTAATAACTATGGACCCATAGGTCTGAGGTAAACTACTCACACTTTATCGGAGGGGCTATGGTGTTGATGTAGAAGCCCTCCGTGATCGATGCCCCCTCCGGCGGAGCTCCGGAACAGGCCCCAAGATGGGATCTCATGGATACAGAAAGTTGTGGCTGTGGAATTAGGTTTTTGGTTATGTATTTGATCGTTTGGGGGTGCGTAGGTATATATAGGAGGAAGGAGTACGTCGGTGGAGCAACAGGGGTCCCACGAGGGTGGAGGGCGTGCCTGGGGGGTAGGCCCCAACCTCGTGGCCTCCTCTTTTGTGTCTTGACATAGGGTCCAAGTCTCTTGGGTCTTGTTCGTTGAGAAAATCACATTTCCGAAGGTTTCATTCCGTTTGGACTCCGTTTGATATTCCTTTTCTTCGAAACCCTAAAACAGGCAAAAAACAACAATTCTGGGCTGGGCCTCCCGTTAATAGGTTAGTCCCAAAAATAATATAAAAGTGGATAATAAAGCCCAATAATGTCCAAAACAGTAGATAATATAGCATGGAGCAATAAAAATTATAGATACGTTGGAGACGTATCACTTGTCCATGGAAGTTCAACTACGGCGAGCATCACGTTCCATCCACTGCCACTCGCGATTCCCACGATGCCGCTCCAACCCACGGCAGCACGTCCCCCGATGTGCACCTCACCCCTCTCGGCCACACCGCCCCTCTGCCTTTGTGTGCATGACATGTGGGCCACCTTAAATGCGGCGAGCATCAAGTTTCTAGCACAGCCACACGCGATTCCCATGACGCCGCACGAACCCATGACACAACATGTCCCCGACCTGCGGCTCGCCCCTCTCGGCCCCACTGCCCCTCTAAATTTGAATTTGAAACTTATAAAACGAAAAGATTCAAAACAAATAAACTAGGAGAGAGGGAGTATATGGTAGGATCTGTCCCATACGAAACAAGTCCCCTGGTTTGTCACCACGGAACATCAAGATGCATTTGCATGAGTAGTTTATCTTGTGAGAGAAAAGGATGAACGAGGGAAGGCCTCTAGAGGTAGAGATAGACACTACTACTACCAATGTGCTGACCCGTGCATTGCAATGGATCCGAAGTAGTGGAACAATACTTGTTCACGTGCCTGAAATATAAACACTGTAGTTTTGATATACATGTGTCAGCAGACATGACAGCTTGTCCATGGAAGTTGAACCACGGCGACCATCACGTTTCTTGTTTCTACCACTACCACACCCACACACGATTCCCACGACGCCGCTCCAACCCTACCTGTAAGTACGACCTCCCCCGACGTGGACATGGATCCTCTGACATGGCTATCACTGCCTTACCCTGCCTTTCCTTCGCTGACTGGTGGGACCCACACTTGCGGGTCCCACATGTTAGTGATAGAATGGTAGGATTGTCCATGTCAGGGGATCCTCATCCCCCCGACGTGCGCCTCATCCCTCTTGGCTCCACCGGTCCTCTGCCTTTGGGTGCATGACATGCGGGCCAGCTAAACTGTGGCGACCATTAACTTTCTACCACAGCCACACCCGATTGGACACGGTTTGCCTGCTCCGCTGCTGTGCTCCGATCTGTACTCCTACACCATCGAATTTCCATCCAGCGGGTGTGACACATTTCGTCCCAGGCATCAATCCTCAGCTGGAGTACTTCTGTACTATAGGCAGTACCCGCCGGTGTGGCCATCTACGCCTCTTAACGCCCCGAGGCCCAGCTGTGGCACCCTCGCCACGGCCACGCCACCACCGGCCGTTTCATCTCGAACGAGTGAGTCACGAACCACACCACCACCATGAGAATGACATGTGAGCTAGCCGCATTTACGGTCTGCGTGTCATTAACTCATAGGCCGGGCACTAAGCCACTGAACTTCGGTCCCGTGGGCCCCGAGAGGGAAATGTAACTCATGCGGCAGGCCTTGTGGTGCTCCCGCAGTACGAGCTCGTGCCAAACCAGGAATTTGTTTCTTACTACTACCAACTACTAGTAAGGTACACGTGCATTGCATGCATGAGATTCTGGTGGTTTGTGCATTATGCTTATACATGTGCAGTCTTCTCTACATGCGGCAAAATCTGGTGGAATGTAGATGATATCCAACGGCCAGTAGTGCTCGGATTTTCCATCTTTGTACCGTCGGATTGGCTTCATCCAACGACCAACTTTAAAAGTTATGGTTTTGTTTGCAGCCTAAGGTTGCCACGCCTAAGCTTAGGTGTGCCAAAAGTGTGTTTGGTTGCGTTCTCGTCTCAACATAGTTGTTCCCTCTTCATGCATGCTCAACTCAACACCCCTCTTCATGTATGCTCTCTTCATGCATTCTTCTAGTGTATTTGTGTTAACCTAGTGTGGACTCATGCACCCTCCATACACTCTACCAAACACCCAAAAGTGGGTCGAGAAGGGAACTCTTGGGATCATGCACCCTTCATACACCCTACCAAACACACCAGGCATGTGTTTGGTTCATTGCTACACTTGTAGCTTGACACACTTTTCTAGCTACATGGTCCACATGTCATAGACTCAACTTCTTGCCAAGTCTTGCCACACTTGTGGTGGCCATTTTGTTAGACACATTTTTTGTGGAAGACACAGTTTTCTTAAGCTTAGTTGTGGCAAAGTTATTCATGAATGAAGTTCAACCATGGAGTCTTCTAGATTCTACATGTGGCAGAATCTGGTGGAATGTAGATGATATCCAACGGCCAGTAGTGCTCGGATTTGCCATCTTTGTACAGTCGGATTGGCTTCATCCAACGACCAACTTTCAAAGTTATTCACACACTATATAGGGGTTATAGATATAGATGTGTCGGCCCGTTGCAATGGATCCAAAGTATATCTGTTTAGTGGAGTGCACTCTAAACACATTATCTATTTATTTTTGTCTAACCTTTCATAGCCATGCAACTAAGCCACATAAGCTTCATGGGTGCCCCCCACATCATATTATTCATACTCCATCCGTTCCATAATGTAGTGCCTATAGATTTTTTAAAAAGTCAAACCTCACAAACTTTGACCAAGTTTGTGGAGAAAAATATTTACATCTAGAGTGCGAAACATATATCACTAGATTCATCATAAGATGTAGTTTCACATTATATATTTTTGGTACTATAAATATAAATATTTTTCTCTACAAACTTGGTCAAAGTTTGTAAAGTTTGACTTCTCAAAAAATCACCCAAAACAAAATCTTCCCGTTTTGTGTTCCTACGATGTTGTGTCGTGCACGTACCTACTAGTTGTATAGTGGTAGTACTAGTTGTATAGTACTACAAACCTGGTACTAGAAGGAGTAGAGTAGTACGGAATGCTCCTAATCTATGAACGAGCCCCATCTAATACCAAATTTCTTGGCTTCCGTGCTACAGCTAGATCTTCCCCTCGTTTCTGTTTTCCAACCCGGCGGCGGGCTGGGTGCCGTTTGCCAATAGTCGGTTTGCTCAACGTCGGTCCCACATGAAAGTGAAAATGCTAGGCAACACGCCTTCCCTAGGCTATGTGTCGTGCCGGACGGGCCGTGGAGTACTCCCGATTCCTGGGCGTGTGTGTGGGGGGGGGGGGGGGCGACGCGAACGCGGCAGGCCTTTTCCTTTTACTAGCAATGTGCCCGTGCGTTGCGATGGATCCAAAGTAGTAGAATAGTAGTACTTTTTCACAAACTTGAAAGAAATCACTCTTGTTTTGATATACTCCTAATATATTACTCCCTCCGTTCCTAAATATTTGTCTTTTTAGAGATTTCAAATGGACTATCACATACGGATTATATAGACATATTTTGAAGTGTAGATTCACTCATTTTGCTCCATATGTAGTCACTTATTGAAATCTCTAGAAAGACAAATATTTAGGAGTGGAGGGAGTACTTTTCACTCAAAATATATTTCTCAGGCTGTTTTGATGAGGTGAGGGAGGGATGTGGTTGCTTTCAAGATAATAAGGGGTTTTGTGCAAATTGGAGTAGAGAAGTGGGCTATTGTTGCAAAAATGCCACAACTTAGCTCACAACCGTTAGATGTAGATCTAATGGTTAGAAACGACAGATGGCAGACACACCACCATCACCAACTGAGTCTTTTATAGGAGTAGGAGTAGAGAAACATGTATAAATTGTAACATTTTGGTTCTGCTCCTTGGCACGATCGATAGATAGAAATAACGATTGGAAACGCTAGGGCGGGGCTATTTCCGCCAGATAAGTAGGGTACGTAGTAGCTAGGTTGGCGCATCGTCGGTTTGGTCACACGCGGTCTGACAAGTTCTAGTGTTTCTAGCAAGATGCCCACGCGTTGCATGAAGTTGATGGAAAAGGTAAGCACAACTTATAAATTGACAGATGGAGTACTAGTTACAATGATGCATATAATTAAGCAAAGGGATCACACATGTCAGTATTGACTGGAACGAGAATGCAACAGCACAATAAGAATTAAGGCCACGATGATGATGCGATCGCAGTGGTGGTTACAGAAGGCAAGAAGAAAGATGCATCCATTAACATACGACCTCCTCCTTCTCAACTAAGTGCGCCGGGCCACCGACCGGCGGCTAAGGAGCGGCGGCTTTTGTGGTGAGGTCGAGGTGCTTCTCAGCAAAGGCATCCAAGGCTTCCAGCCGGTTGAGGAAGGCCAATGTCGTAGCGTCCTCACTGGCCTTGTAGATACCTATGTACATGATTTGCTCGTACACGTGGATGTGTAGGTCGATTAATTCTTGCAGGGTGAGGTGCCTCACGGCTAGCGCGACCTCCAGGTGGACATTCTTCGTGGCGTCGGCGGGCAGTCGCAGGGCCAACAGTGCTTGAAAGAGGTTCCGGACATGGAGGCCGATTAGGATGGCAGGCAATGAGGAGCCCAGGCGCGCGGGCTAGAGGAGTACGGTGATGTCGTCCGTGAGCTTCTTGAGGACGGTGAACTTGTTGGTGGTGGCAACGATCATCTGGTCCAACTGAGAGTCGTAGTTGGCGTCGACGGCGGCCATCCACCAGCCGGTCTCCAACACCATCTGGAGACAATCCTCGGTGCCATGCCGCAGGCCGACGTCGTGGACCATCTGGCACAGCCGCTGGCCGCTCGCGAGCATTCCTGCTATGGGTCTGAAGTGAGCTCTTTTGCGCTTACTGTAGGTTCTTAGGCAAATGCTTAGGTGCGTACGTTGTGGTAGATGCATTGGAATGGAGGGCCACCTTTATATGAGGGCGAACTGCATTGCATTCACATCGTGCAGCCTCTTTTCCCGGTCCTCCTCCCATTACTTCCCTCATGCATTAATTGAAGGAGGATGCATTGGCCGTTCAACATTTTGGGAACCGCTACTCCCTCCCTCGTCTGCATTAAAGCCGTATCGGGAATTGCGACGCCCGCTGTCAAATCAAATAGTACTTCGCCGCCCGCTGCGCTCCCGTCTGAACACGCCTCCTCGCCTCCATCAAACCCCTCCGTTAAACTTGCATGCAAACCAAGAAACCTACTCCGGACACACGTCCGTTCATGAGCGGGCCGGAATTAAACGCAACACAGGCCGAGATCCTCCCGTTCGCCCTCAGTTTAAACGAGGCCAGACGCCAGCCAAGCTCCTACCGTTTGCCCTCTATTTACATGAGGCCATACAGACGGCGGGCAAGAATCGCGCCCCTCCGCTGCTCCCCCATCTCCTCCTTCACCATTTTCTCCACTCTTCTGATGGCTTCCGAGGAGCCGTTCTCTGACATATTACCCGGCTGGGTGGCCCGCCGAGCCCTCTGGATACGGGCGACGCCGCTTGGTGCTTCACCAACCTCGCTTGGCCTGACGGAGCCAGTTGCCGCCCCAAGTAGGCGCGTGGTTCAGCAACTCGCCGCTCTAGTTCAGCTCGATGAGGAGTGGCGAGTTGCTCCATGCCGGCACGGCGGTGAGCACACCAGTACGGGCGTCGTCGCTGCCGCGTCATACCGCACCACCAGTATCTGTGGTGTCGCGCCTCCCGTGCCTACGGCAGCGCCATGCAGGCAAAGACAAAAGCCGAGTGTGTGGAGAGCGACGAGTCGGTGGCCAGCTTCTCCGTGTCCGCCGCCATCATCGAGGAGAAGTAGAACATAGGAGGCCGCCGCCACTTGGGTCCCATGAAGGCCACCGCCGAGGCGACGACTGTGCATTCAGGTGGTTTCTTTGCTTCTTCGTCTCTTCCTAGGACCTTCGTCGACCCCGTAAAGTGTCTGCCGGACATGAGGAAGACAAAGGGATCCGCGGGCGGCCATTTAGATTATGTACTCCCTCTCTAGCTGGCGGGAAATTTTTGTTCTAAGAATGGACAAATTGTATGTATCTATAACTAAAATAAGTCTAGATACATCCATTTCTAGGACAAGTATTTTCGAATGGGGGGAGTATTAATTATACGAAGAGATCCGGATTGGCACCGCTTAGTTTTAAATGTAATGAAATCCATCATGTTCATATGAAGATCCGGCTTTTTATACGAAATCCTTCATGCTTATATGAAATCAGTCCGTGTTTGCATGAATTTCATCTGGTTGGTTAGAGTTGTGAAAATGTATGCCGCTGGCGTTTGATGTCGTCCTCCGCCGAAGGAAGCGGGAGGAAATTTGTCGGCTGCCGTTGGAGATGCTCTTATGCTGGAAATAATAGAGTGACATCCAATCCATTTGGGTTAATTGCGTGTATGATTGTCCCTCTATAAAAGGTTAATTGCATGTACAGTGTACACGTGACTTGCAGGGTGGCTACAGCTTCATACAGAAAGTTAAAAAGAAACAAGTCCATCCTTAATCATGTTTTCTTAGTACTCTGTGGGTTCCACTGTCAGTACTGTAGCAAAACAAGTATATATTAAATAAGTAATATATAATATAAAAATCTAAAGTTAAAGACAGAATTTGAACTCATGTGATCGCGTTGCGAGCATCCAACGCTAACCAGTCCAACACATTTTTGTTGTAGACCATGCTGGAGATATATCTCCATGTCTACTCTTATACTCCATCCGTTCCTAAATATTTGTCTTTTTCAGATTTCAAATGGACTACCACATATGGATGTGTATGTAGACACATTTTAGAGTGTAGATTCACTCATTTTGCTCCTTATGTAGTCACTCGTTGAAATCTCTAAAAATATAAGTATTTAGGAACGGAGGGAGTAGAAAACATAGTTGGTGATGATGGTGTGCGTGCCATCCTGCAATATAGGCTGTCGGATTTATATCTAACGGATAGGAAGAAAACTATGGCAACTTTGCAAAAATATACCCACACCCCTCTCCATGTTCGCAAATATGGCCTTCCCTCGTTCATCCTTTTATCTCACAAGATAAACTACTCATACAAATGCATCTTGATGTTCCACGCAACGCACGAGCATCTAGCTAGTTTCTTTTAAAATAGTTACTGCGATAATTGGGTTGAAGTGATATATTTTATGTCTGCCCCAAATGATTTCAGATTCACTAGTAGTAACAAAGAAAAGGTTGCCTTGCTAATTAACAGAAACAGGGGTGAAAACTATCACATGAGGCCGGTAAAAACGAGGCACACTGGCTTGAGCGTCATCGTCACTACAGCTGTGCGCGTGCAAGAAGTCTACATATTGAGGGGGGCTACTGAGCGAGGCATAGAGACACAATGCTCAAGAGAGAAACCAATTGACAGATTATGATTAGATCGAGTTGTCACCCTTCTGCTGTCATTGTTGGGGGGGGGGAGGGGAAGGGAGAGAAAGACGTATCGAGAGTGTGCGCGGTAGGCACAGAGGCACAACTATCGAGTGTGTGTGTGTGTGTGTGTTTGAAAGAGGAGTAGATAGATTACTATCAAGATCGAGGTGCCGCCCTACTCCTTCGGTGTCGGGTAGTGTGTGTGTGTGTTTGAGAGAGAAGCCAGTCGATAGATTAGTATCAAGATCGAGGTGTCACCCTACTCCTTCGGTGTTGGGAAGTGTGTTTCTGGTTATGTGGGTATGGGTGTGTGTGTCAGGGGGGCAGTGACACTTACATATCCCTACTCTTATAAACATAGAGTTGGTGATGATGGTGTTCCTGCCATCCTGCAATATAGGCCATCTGATTTATACCCGACGGATAGGAAGGAAACTGTGGCAATTTTGCAAAAAGATACCCACACCCCTCTCCGCATTTGCAAATAAGGCATTCCCTCGTTCATCCTTTTCTCCCACAAGATAAACTACTCATACAAATGCATCTTGATGTTCGGTGCAACGCATGGGCATCTTGCTAGTAGGGAGAAGGAGTTTGTGTGACACATATCTGGCTATATTAAGGGATAGGTAGATAGCATTTGTGCGAGGCATACTTAAAGCATCACAAAGATAAACAAAATTGTGTGCATGCAAGAGCCAGAAAAAATGAAGCGAGAAACAATGTGTGTGTGTGTGTGCGTGCGTGTGTGTGTGTGTGTGTGAGAGAGAGAGAGAGATAGAGAGAGAGAGAGCGAAATCTCAAAACAAAAGGTGCTCTGCTGGAATCCCATTCTATGTATTCATATGGTTCCGGAACTCGAGTTAACCTTAGGCATATGTGTGAGAGACATTATTATACTTTGACACATTAGTGGCTATTGGTGGGCGGAATTAAAGGGGTGGGCGTGTTCGATAGAGAGAGCGTGTGTGTTTATGTGTGAGAGACTTGTAGGATGGGGTAGAAAGACGAATTCTAACCTTGATGGAGGGAGTGAAATACACGAAGTGCGCGTGTGTGATTCTGATGCCCACAGGGAAATGAGATATGTATGCGTGTGAGAGATATTGCACAATTCATTCACGTATCACTATCTACGATCGTGGACGTGCATCGCTTGAACATAAATCAATATCTACTTCGTATCGTGGCCAAAGGTACAATATCGATTCAATGTTATAAAGATTGGACACTCACGTATCACATTTTTTTCTATTTAAATAAACCTTTTCAGTTGTGCATGCCAAAGTTATAGTGATGTTCTTCAAACAACCAATGTAGCTATCATGTACATGCACCATTGTTACTCTTGCATTGAAAATCATTAGTCTTGGATGATTTAAGGTTCTATTATGAAGTAATATATGTAATATTCATATATGAATTCAACGGGTACGCAATTTATGAAATGGAGGCTATGTAATCATATGAGGTAACACTTTTAAGTAGCGCACTACAATATCCATTTCTTTTTGTGCGCCTCTACACTAACATGTCAATGCATTATGTTTAAAGTAAATAACCAATTGCACTAAATTATCTATTTACATGAGAAATACATAGGCTGAGCGTTTGATCCCTTTTTTGTGAATGCGCCACTACACCCGTACGATTGGCCGCGCCCGTGTGAACGTCCAAGTTATCGGCGCATCATCCCGAGTTATTGTCTTTTTTCTGGGGTGGACTTCACACCAGTTATTAACTACTGAAGCGTGCCCCGTCTACACAGTCTCACATGACCTTCCCGCTAGCACGGTCCAAAATTAGTTTAAACTGGATACGAACGATCCCGCGGGCGGCAAAATCTCCCGGCTCCTTCTAAAATTTCCGCCACCTTAGTCTTTAGCATGCGAAATTCCCCTTTTGTCCTTGGTGCACGGAAACCAACAGTTCCAATACCGCCCTCATCTACATAATAGGTCGGGGCTGCTTTGGTAACTTCCGGTTCCCCCCACTACACGGCACCCCCATTTCCTCTCCCCCTCCCGCAAAAACGACTAACTCCACAGCACCAGAGCAACTCACATCACGCCGTCCGTACTTCATCAGCCTTTCTCCCCTCCCCTCTCGAAACCCTAGACTGCTCATCCACCGGCGTACCAGAGCCCATTCACTGCCAGCGGCATCCACCTCACCGGATCTGCTTCTGCGGCCGCATCTAACCCTCCCACCTCCCCTAGAAACAAGTAGACTACTCATCCACCACTGTACCACAGCCCATTCAGTGTCTTCCTTGTCCACGACGCCGGATCTGCTTCGCCGGTACTCTCGTCAACCGCAGTGCATCTATAGTGGCTCATTCATACTCCCCACCGGAGACGCTTCGTCCACTCCCCCCCGGAGCCGCCCCACCCCCCGTCGACAGCCTCTAATCCTCTTCGCCGACACCTTCCTCAACCCTACCGGAGTCGCTTCGCCAACACCATCATCAACCCCATCGGAGTAGCTTTGCCTATACCATTTTCAACCCTACCGGGGCCGCTTTGCCAACTCACAAGTCCACTGCCTCAGATCCGTTTCCTCGCACCCTCATCCAACCTACCGGAGCAGCTTCTGATGCCCTGTCCACGGCCGCAGATCCGCATCATCGACACCATCCTTAACCCAACCACCGGAGTAGCTCCACCTACGCCCTCGTCCACGGCCATAGATCCGCTTGGCCCACACCGTAGTCCACCCTAGCGGAGCAGCTTCACCTACGCCCTCGTCCATGGCCACAGATCCGCTTTGCCCACACCGTAGTTCACCCTACTGGAGCCACTCCACAAACACCCTACTCCACGGTTCTAGATCTCCTTACCGGACCCCGACAGCCAGCGCAGCATCATCACCCTTGACGTTTCTAACCTGATTCCCACCGTCTGGCAAGATGCCAAGAACCCGCCACGGCCTAGGTACTTGTCACCTTTAAACCCGTCCAGCATCACCTGCCCGATGTACTTCAAATATACTAACAGGTCATTGTTACCTGTTATGCAGCTGGCAAAAACTACAAGGACGATGTTTCTTTTGGATCTAATAGCTTGGCCAACCAAGATCCTAGACCGAGGCATTGCTATGATCTTGTAAGCGTGTCTCTCTCTCTCTTGTATTGTTCTGTGCCTGCCAGCGTGCTTTGCTAGGATTTTCGACCAGTAATCCCTTTGTGCAGACAATGATTTCTACTACTAGCTGCTAAATTAGATATGTAGATGTCATACATGATACTACCTCGTACCTCCATTCCTAAATATAAGTCTTTCTAGAGATTACACTATAGGCTACATATGAAGCAAAATGAGTGATACACTCGAAAATGCATCTATACACATATGTATGTGGTCCATACTGGAATCTCTACATAGACATATATTTCGGAACAAAGGAAGTACATTACACAAAATCGTAGGTGGCATGCAGGAATTCCAGTACACTACATTAGGCTCCCTTAGAGTGCCTGCTAGTCCAGCACACGGAGTCATGGCTAGTTTATGCTACGCACACAATCATTAATTGGTGGTATAAATATGCGCAAGGGATATGAATGTATTATCATGTAGAGATGTCTGAAATTAGCCATGTCAACTTGCAGATAGGGTTACACAATGAAAAAGTACAAGATGTATGTGGCAATTTCATGGAACATCGCAAAAAAGGAGAGCCAGCGGTGAGCCTGTACAGTGTGCTATGGTACGTCACTCCTCCATTGCAATCATCGTGACATGTTATTTGTATGTCAGTTCTATTGGCCAAGTTTCTCAGGGACAGTTATTACGAGTTATCCTAAGAAAATAAGCACCTGTGAATATAAGATCCATCTAATAAGCGAACCAATTCTTTTCATTGCGTTTTCAGCTTATCTTTGGTATGATCAGTGAAAAGTCTAGATTGCATTATATTTTTTCATTTTGCTTCCCATATGAAAATTAATTTGACTTGCAAACATCACAAATTGAACCCATTGCAGTAACTAATATGATAGGAAAACAGACCTTCACTATTTGCTCAAAATGCAAATACAAACATACCATCTACTTGGCACAATCTACTTTGGTCAATGTTTTCCATAGAGATCCCATTTCCTAATTTAAACGAAAAACGCATGACCCACATTTAAATGAAGAACAATTATTTATTGAAATTCGATGGTCCAAGTGGATGGTTATAATTATATAGCAACACCACCTAAAAGCATCATATAGCAGCAACAGCTCATAGCAACTCATCATACAGCAGCAACAGCAGTGTGCAATTCATCATATAACAGCAGCAGCTCGTAGAAATTCATCATATAGCAGCAGCAGCTCATAGCAATTCATCATATAGCAGCAGCAGCTCATAGCAATTCATCATATAGCACCAGCAAGAGCAGCTCATAACAATGCATCATATAGCGGCAGTAGAAGCAGCTCATAGCAATTCATCGTATAGTGGAGATCCTCACCTTGTTGGATGAGCTCATCCTTCAACAGCACCTCAAGGCCACGGCCTAGGAGGTGGGGAGGGGGAATAAGGTGCCTTCTGTCGCAGTGTGGCATCAGCCGTAGTTGTGCAGCGCCTGCCGGAGTAGTGCGTTGGACGAACCATACTGGAGCAGCTACTGGAGACCATGAGAATGAGGGGTGGCACCAGCAGGAGGAGCAGCCAGGGAGATTTTCCCCTACCCGCCGGCCATGTAGCCTAGCTGGACAGAGCATCGTCGAGGACCAGGCTAGATGGGGCCAGTGGCGATGACTTGCTGGAGGAACCCTAGTGCTGCAGGCAGGGTATCAAGGTAGAGAGAAAGGGGAGAGGAGATGCAAGCGGGCAGGGCAATGAACGCTTGCGTGTTTGTTTTTACTTGAGGGTGAGGTGTGATGCGGGCGTCACCAGTTGCATTTTGAGTGTAATATAGGAAGACAACAGAGTCATTTCACTATTCCCCTTCCCTTTAATTTTTAGTGAGGTTCTACCCGAAACACCCCCCTCCAAAGCGAAATTAGTTAAGCCCAAGCCCATAACTCAAAAATGACTTCTTTACATCTTTTATGGCTTATTTTGACAATAAGCCCTGAAAAGGCAGAATAGAACTGGCCCTTAACCTGCAATTCAATTGTGCGTGGAATGATGAATCACTCCTGCCTGCCATAGTGTACATTTAGGCATCATCATACATGGCATAAACTAATACATGTGCATTCCATTGTAGAATCTGGAATATGCAATGCTTATGTTAGTTCATACGTTGCACATGATGTTTAAATTCCCCTTAAATCTGGTTAGTCAAGTGATGGTCTTTAAGCCTCCTTCTTTGCTTCTTTTCTTGATATGTAAGCTTTGCTCACACATCTGTTCAATTGCTTGTTTGCATCAGCCAACCATACTAGGACTATTTTCTTTGATTACTTGTTGTTCTTGACCTAACATTCTAACAGAGCTTATCAACGATTTAAACACTAAGGGCTACTGTAGTGGGGCCTTTTCTAACTCATAGGTGACATAAAGCTTTGGCTGTACACTAAAGTAGGCTCTCCAAGAGTACCTGGAGATCCAGTTCGAAGGTATGCCTAGTTTTTACATAGTGCAGACATAGTAAATGCTCATTTCATTGTGTGCAGTGCAAGAGATGCGGCATGTTTCATTATGTGGTGTTGTTTTGTTATAATCTCATCCTTTTGTGTTCACAGACTGGAAAGTATGCGTATTTATCTTCCAAGGAGACGAGTAACTAGTTTGTGTCACCTTGCAGAGGCGGTGCAATGAAGATAAGATTGAGGATTTCCAAGTACAAGATGTTAGGAAGGAGCCTTGCAAGAGAAGTAGGAGCTGCGCTGAGCCTCTTCAACCTGTTAAGGTAAGTCACTATATCCAACTCAACAGTTCAATTCCTTGATTGTTTCAGGCATAGTTAATTTTCTCTTTTCAATTGCTTTATTTGTCCTCAGTTAATGAGATGCCCAAAGAATGATGTCTGATGTTGGGTACTTGTATAACTATTAGTTGACATAGTTAAAGGCCTTACCATTTAATTACTCTGCCGAAGTGTGCCTGAAGCTTTGAAGTCTATTAACCAACTATTATTGAATGAGGCTCACAATCTGGTTTATACTAGGCTAATGTTTGCATAGTTTTGCTTGTTGTAGTATGTTTGTATGAAATCCTCTGCTGTACATTATGCTCCCTAAGACTTTAATTGGGCTACAGAATGGCCAACTGCTTGCTTACTTCTACGCAACGTGCTGCCTAAATTTGTAACTTGTCTGTGTTTTGGATTGGGCCCCAACATCATGCTCCTCTGGTGAGCTAAGAGAGATTTCTGTATGTAGGCTGCACAGACTACCTTTTTTATAATTTTTAAAATATCACCTGCTTATGCTTCATGATGTGTAACATTATTGTTAGTCATGTTTTGCCATGTACAAAATAGTCTGTCTTGCTCGCTTCACTGTTGTAACTATATTTTTTCCCTAGTCATGTGTACTTATAGAAACATTTCAGGATGAAGTAACATCAACACAAAGATCTGCGAGCAGTGCGGCACGGCCGTTACCGAATGATTATGGATTGGAATTGGAATGTGCGGATGTTCTCGAGCATCAACTAGAGGTGGCAAGACAACGTGTACATGATTCTGAACATACAATCAACAAGTTGAGACTGGACATGCAGGTATTAAATGCAAGAGTGAAAAAAATGAAACAAGACACTGAGGTAACAACGAAGGAATTGGAGATTTTGCAGACTAAAATTTGCGCTATCTAAATCCGGCCAATCCTATTTTCTGAAGAGATTATAGTTCAAATGGTAAGTTATGTTGATGCGCGTCCATGATGTATGAGTTGTATATTCCCAGTGTATGTAATTTTCTGTTTGTGTATGCTTTATTATCACTGGTGCCGAACCATAATGCCCAGTGGGTATAATCGGTTGTAATTTCTTTATTGTATAGTGTAGGATATTCTACATTTCTATGCCTTAGTCTCTTTATTGTATAGTGTATGTTTTTTAGAAGTGATAGTATAGAGTAGGATAAT
Source organism: Triticum urartu (assembly GCF_003073215.2). Classification (NCBI taxonomy): domain Eukaryota; kingdom Viridiplantae; phylum Streptophyta; class Magnoliopsida; order Poales; family Poaceae; genus Triticum; species Triticum urartu. The sequence continues at coordinate 131,408,291 of NC_053025.1, read as the reverse complement.
TCTTTGAATATGCTATGTCGATCAAATAGGGGCCAACTCGCCCAAACGTTGTATTGACCATGGCCGTCCACAAGCCGTATGATCCATGGGCCATCTACGTGACGGACGATCCATGGCCTTCTATGGGCTATTGGATCCGTGGGCCTTCTATGGGCCGTCGGATCCATGGGCCTTCTATGGGTCGTCGGATCAATGGGCCTTCTATGGGTCATCGGGTCAATGGGCCTTCTACGTCCCGTAGGATCCATGGGCCTTCTACGGGCCGTCTCATCTATGGGCCTTGTACGGGCCGTATAAGGGGCCATAAACGAGCTAGAGTTGAAATCGTTCGTTCATGGGCCAACCATAACGGGCCGTCGTTAATCATCCATATTTGATGACGCTATGAAAACGGCCCAACGTATTAACGGGCCACAAACGGGCCGACTGTAACCATGGGCTGAATTTGGCCCACAAGTAGAAAATGACAATAACGGGCCGAAAGTAAACGAATGCTGGAAATGAGCCCAAGAATAAATGGGCTCTAAGAAGGCCGAAAGATAACATGGGCTGGAAACGGCCCAACGGAATAATGGGCCGTTAATGGGTATAAAGTGATACACTGTTCATTACGGGCTAGTTCTACCATGGGCCATTAATGTGCCAAGGGTTACTAAGGGCCTCATATGGGCCGAAAGACGTCATGGGCCATACATGGGCCAGAAGATTAAACGGGCTGGAATTATATTGGATGTCCCAGATGATGCTACTGGGCCTAATTCGAATAGGCCGTAAATGGGCCCTGGGTTTGCGGGCTGTAAATGGGCTATATGCGAACATGTCGTTAACAGGCTTGCCGTGGGCCGGCCCGCCACCTTTTGACCAAGTCAAACGGGCCAGCCTTTTCACAGGAATGGGCCTCTATTGGGTCGTGCCACGTGTCGACGTATCATAGGCGCTTTGGGTCCAATGAGTGGATGACATCTGTCCCAACGCGAGCCGACACGTGTTCCCTCCAGCCAATGATGATTTTACACGTGGAAAATCCCCTTTGGTCGGGGCTGTTAATGGGCTATCGGATCCAAAACCGAACCCGATAGCTTAATGGTGGATACCACGTGTCGGTCACCCTTGACGAAAGCACTTCTGTGATGCGCGATTTATCGTCATGGAAGTGGACACTTCCGTGATGATAATTTTGGTAATGTCATGGAACACTTGTACGACAGCACAGGTATGACTATCTTGATTCTGTCATAAAATTGTCATGGATGTACATGCATGACAGAAAACGTGACCTACTATGACAAACATGTATCATCACGGAAGTGTATTTTTTTGTAGTGGATATTTTCGACCGCTGTCAAGTGATCCACTCCTGGATCACTATTGTACCCTCTTTCCAAACTTATGGTGAGGTACACAATAGGTCTGCTACACAGCATAGCATACTTTGTACATCCTATGACCGAGGCATAGGGAATGACTTTTCATTCTCTTTCTATTTTCTATCGTGGTCGGGTTTTCAGTCTTTACTCAACTTCACACCTTGCAACACATGCAAGAACTCCTTCTTTGATCGTTCCATTTTGAACTACTTCAAAATATTGTCATTGAAAATATATCAAGCGTCTTGATCTATCTCTATAGATCTTGATGCTCAATATGTAAGTAGCTTCACCGAGGTCTTTCTTTGAAAAACTCCTTTCAAACATTCCTTTATGCTTTCCAGAAAATTCTACATTATTTCCAATCAACAATATGTCATTCACATATACTTATCAGAAATGTTGTAGTGCTCCCATTCACTTTCTTGTAAATACAGGCTTCACCACAAGTCTGTATAAAACCATATGCTTTGATCACACTATCAAAGCATATATTCCAACTCCGAGAGGCTTGCACCAGTCCATAAATGGATCGCTGGAGCTTGCACACTTTGTTAGCACCTTTTGGATCGACAGAACCTTTTGGTTGCATCATATACAACTCTTCTTTAAGATATCTATTATGGAATGCAGTTTTGACATCCATTTGCCAAATTTCATAATCGTAAAATGCGGCAATTGCTAACATGATTCGGACGGACTTAAGCATCGCTATGGGTGAGAAGGTCTCATTGTAGTCAACTCCTTGAACTTGTCGAAAACCTTTTGCAACAAGTCGAGCTTTGTAGATAGTAATATTACCATCAGCGTCAGTCTTCTTCTTGAAGATCCATTTATTCTCTATGTCCTGCCGATCATCGGGCAAGTCAATCAAAGTCCATACTCTGTTCTCATACATGGATCACATCTCAGATTTCATGGCCTCAAGCCATTTTGCGGAATCTAGGTTCATCATTGCTTCCTCATAGTTCGTAGGTTCGTCATGGTCAAGTAATCATGACTTCCAGAACAGGATTACCATACCACTCTGGTGTGGATCTTAGTTTGGTTGACCTATGAGGTTCGGTAGTAACTTGATCATAAGTTTCATGATCATCATCACTAGCTTCCTCACTTACTGATGTAGGAATCACTGGAACTGAATTCAGTGATGAACTACTTTCCAATAAGGGAGAAGGTACAATTACCTCATCAAGCTCTACTTTCCTCCCACTCACTTCTTTCGAGAGAAACTCCTTCTCTAGAAAGGATCCATTCTTAGCAACGAATATCTTGCCTTCTGATCTGTGATAGAAGGTGTACCCAACAGTCTCCTTTGGGTATCCTATGAAGACACATTTCTCTGATTTGGGTTCAATCTTATCAGGTTGAAGCTTTTTCACATAAGCATCGTAACCCCAAACTTTAAGAAACGACAACTTGGGTTTCTTGCCAAACCATAGTTCATAAGGTGTCGTCTCAATGGATTTAGATGGTGCCCTATTTAACGTGAATGCAGTCATCTCTAAAGCATAACCCCAAAATGATAGCGGTAAATCAGTGAGAGACATCATAGATCGCACCGTATATATCTAATAAAGTGCGGTTACGACGTTCGGACACACCATTATGTTGTGGTGTTCCAGGTGGCGTGAGTTGCGAAACTATTCCGCATTGTTTCAAATGAAGTCCAAACTCATAACTCAAATATTCACCTCCACGATCAGGTCGTAGAAACTTGATTTTCTTGTTACGATGATTTTCCACTTCACTCTGAAATTATTTGAACTTTTCAAATGTTTCAGACTTATGTTTCATTAAGTAGATATACCAATATCTGCTCAAATCATCCGTGAAGGTGAGAAAATAACAATATCCACCGCGAGCTTCAATGTTCATTGGACCACATACATCAGTATGTATGATTTCCAATAACTCTGTTGCTCGCTCCATTGTTCCGGAGAACGGAGTTTTAGTCATCTTGCCCATGAGGCATGGTTCGCAAGTACCAAGTGATTCCGGAAGTCCATCAGAATGGAGTTTCTTCATGCGCTTTACACCAATATGACCTAAACGGCAGTGCCACAAATAAGTTGCACTATCATTATTAACTTTGCATCTTTTGGCTTCAATATTATGAATATGTGTATTACTACGATCGAGATTCAATAAACCATTCACCTTGGGTGTATGACCCCAGAAGGTTTTATTCATGTAAACAGAATATAAATTATCCTTGACTTAAATGAATAACCATATTGCAATAAACATGATCCAATCATATTATGCTTTACGCAAACACCAAATAACATTTATTTTAGGTTCAACACTAATCCTGAAGGTAAAGGGAGTGTGCGATGGTGACCTTATTAACCTTGGAATCACTTCCAACTCACATCATCATCTCGCCCTTAAATAGTCTCTGTAATTTTGCAACTCCCGTTTCGAGTTACTACTCTTAGTAACTGAACCAGTATCAAATACTAAGATGTTGTTATAAACACTAGTAAATTACACATCAATAACATGTATATCAAATATATACTTTTTTTCACTTTACCATCCTTCTTATCTGCCAAGTATCTAGGGCAGTTCCACTTCCAGTGACCATTTCCTTTGCCGTAGAAGCACTCAGTTCCAGGCTTGGGTCTAGCTTTGAGCTTCTTCATCGGAGTGCCAACTTGCTTGCCTTTCTTCTTTGAAGTTCCTCTTTCTTTCCCTATGCCCTTTTCTTGAAACTAGTGGTCTTGTTAACCATCAACACTTGATGCTATTTCTTGATTTCTACCTTCACCGATTTCAGCATCGCGAAGAGCTTGGGAATTACTTTCGTCATCCCTTGCATATTATAGTTCATCACTAAGTTCTAGTAACTTGGTGATGGTGACTAGAGAACTTTATCAATTACTATCTTATCTAGAAGATTAACTCCCACTTGATTCAAGCAATTGTAGTACCCAGACAATCTGAGCACATGCTCACTGGTTGAGCTATTCTCCTCCACCTTGTAGGCAAAGTACTGTCAGGGGTATCATACCTCTCGACACGGCATGAGTATGAAATACCAATTTCAACACTTAGAACATCTTATATGTTCCGTGGTGTTCAAAACGTTTTTTGAAGTCCCGGTTCTAAGCCGTAAAGCATGGTGCACTAAACTATTAAGTAGTCATCATATCGAGCTTTGTCAAACGTTCATAATGTGTACATCTACTCCTGCAATAGGTCTGTCACCTAGCAGTGCATCAAGGACATAATTCTTGTGTGCAGCAATGAGGATAATCTCAAGTTATGGACCCAGTCCATGTAGTTCCTACCATCATCTTTCAACTTAGCTTTATCTAGGAACGCATTAAAATTCAATGGAACAACAGCATGGGCATCTATCTACAACAACATAGACTTGCAAATACTATCAGGTACTAAGTTCATGATAAACTAAAGTTTAATTAATCAAATTACTTAAGAACTCCCACTTAGACAGACATATCTCTAATCATCTAAGTGATCACGTGATCCATATCAACTAAACCATGTCTGATCATCACGTGAGATGGAGTAGTTTTGAATGGTAAACATCACTATGTTGATCATATCTACTATATGATTCACGCTCGACCTTTCGGTCTCAGTGTTCCAAGGCCATATCTGCATATGCTAGGCTCGTCAAGTTTAACCAGAGTATTCTGCGTGTGCAAAACTGGCTTGCACCTATTGTATGTGAACGTAGAGCTTATCATACCCGAGCATCACATGGTGTCTCGACACGACGAACTGTCGCAATGGTGCATACTCAGGGAGAACACTTATACCTTGAAATTTAGTGAGAGATCATCTTATAATGATACAACCGAACTAAGCAAAATAAGATACATAAAGGATAAACATCACATGCAATCAAAATATGTGACATGATATGGCCATCATCATCTTGTGCCTTTGATCTCCATCTCCAAAACACCGTCATGATCTCTATCGTCACCGGCATGACACCATGATATCCATCATCTTGATCTCTATGAATATGTCTTCACATGGTCGTCCCACCAAATATTGTTTTTGCAACTATTGCTATCGCATAGCGATAAAGTAAAGCAATTATATGGCGCTTGCATCTTATGCAATGAAGAGACAACCATAAGGCTCCTGCCAGTTGCTGATAACTTTAACAAAACATGATCATCTCATACAATAAAATTTAGCATCATGTCTTGACCATATCACATCACAACATGCCCTACAAAAACAAGTTAGATGTCCTCTACTTTCTTGTTGCAAGTTTTATGTGGCTACTACAAGCTGAGCAAGAACCGTTCTTACCTATGCATCAAAAAACCACAACGTGGTATAGTGATTTCTTTTTGATCTTCAGAAAGAACCCTATTCATTGAACCTGATTCAACTAAAGTTGGAGAAACTGACACTCACCGGCCACCTGTGTGCGAAGCACGTTGGTAGAACCAGTCTCGCATAAGCGTGCGCGTAATGTCGGTCTGGGCCGCTTCATCCAACAATACCTCCGAATCAAGAATCAACTAGTGACGGCAAGCAATATGTATAAACCCACGCCCACAACTCCTTTGTGTTCTACTCGTGCATATAACATCTACGCATAAGCCTGGCTCGGATGCCAATGTTGGGGAACGCAGTAATTTCAAAAAAATCCTACGCACACGCAAGATCATGGTGATGCATAGCAACGAGAGGGAAGAGTGTTGTCCATGTACCCTCATAGACCGTAAGCGGAAGTGTTATGACACCATGGTTTATGTAGTCATCTATCTTCATGATCGACTGATCCTAGCACCGAGGGTACGACACCTCCGCGATCTGCACACGTTCAGCTCGGTGACGTCCCACAAACTCACGATCCAGTAGAGCTTCGAGGGAGAGCTTCATCAGCACGACAGCGTAATGATGGTGATGATGATGCTACCGGAACAGGGCTTCGCCTAAGCACCTCTACAATATGACCGAGGTGGATTATGGTGGAGGGGGCACTGCACACGGCTGGAAACAATCAACTTGTGTCTTCTAGGGTGCCCCCTGCCCCCGTATATAAAGGAGAAAGGGGAAGGACGGCCGATCTAGGGGCACGCCAAGGAGAGGAGGATTCCTCCTCCTAGTAGGAGTAGGACTCCCCTTTTCCTAGTCCAACTAGGAAGGGGAAAGGGGAAAGGAAGGAGAGGAGAGAGGGAGGAAAGAGGGGGCGCCGCCACCCCCCTCCTTGTCCAATTCGGACTCCCAAGGGGGGGCGGCCAGCCCTAGGCCCCCTCCTCTCTCTCTCACAAGGCCCATGTAGGCCCATTAGTTCCCCCGGGGGTTCCGATAACCCTCCGGCACTCCGATAAATATCCGATGACCCCCGGAACTCATCCGGTGTCCGAATATAGTCGTCCAATATATCAATATTTATATCTCGACCATTTCAAGACTCCTCGTCATGACCATGATCACATCTAGGACTACGAACTATCTTCGGTACATCAAAACACATAAACTCATAATACTGATCGTCACCGAACATTAAGTGTGCGGACCCTACGGGTTCGAGAACTATGTAGACATGACCGAGACATGCCTCTGGTCAATAACCAATAGCGGAACCTGGATGCTCATATTAGTTCCTACATATTCTACGAAGATCTCTATTGGTCAAACCACATAACGATATATGTTGTTCCCTTTGTCATCGGTATGTTACTTTCCCGAGATTTGATTGTCGGTATCTCAATACCTAGTTCAATCTCGTTACCAGCAAGTCTCTTTACTCGTTCCGTAATGCTACATCCCATAAATAACTCATTAGCTACATTGCTTGCAAGGCTTATAGTGATGTACATTACGGAGAGGGCCCAGAGATACCTCTCCGACAATCGGAGTGACAAATCCTAATCTTGATCTATGCCAACTCAACAAACACCATCGGAGACACCTGTAGAGAACCTTTATAATCACCCAGTTATGTTGTGAAGTTTGGTAGCACACAAAGTGTTCCTCCGGTATTCAGGAGTTGCATGATCTCGTAGTCATAGGAATATGTATAAGTTATGGAGAAAGCATTAACAACAAACTAAACGATCATCGTGCTAAGCTAACGGATGGGTCAAGTCAATCACATCATTCTCTAATGATGTGATCCCGTTAATCAAATGACAACTCATGTCTATGGTTAGGAAACATAACCATCATTGATTCAACGAGCTAGTAAAGTAGAGGAAAACTAGTGACACTCCGTTTGTCTATGTATTCACACATGTACTAAGTTTTCGGTTAATACAATTATAGCATGAATAATAAACATTTATCATGATATAAGGAAATATAAATATGTAACACCCACGATGCAGCTATATCTCCCACGTGTCGGAGCATGACTTAGAGGCATAACCGCATTGTAGGCATGTTGCAAGAGGGGTAATCTTTACACATCCAATGTACTGAATAAGAAAGGGATGGAGAGTTGGCTTACAATCGCCACTTCACACAATACATAAATATAGCATTACATCATCCAGAATACAATCAAGGTCCGACTACGGAACCAAAATAAAAGAAGACCACCCCTAATGCCACAGATCCCCGATCGTCCCAACTAGGCTCCACTACTGATCAACTGGAAACAGAACAACATAACGAGCACGATCTTCATCGAGCTCCTCCTTGAGCTCGGTTGCTTCACCTGCAACTATCATCATCGGCACCTGCAACTGGTTTTGGAAGTAATCTGTGAGTCACGGGGACTCAGCAATCTCACACCCTCGCGATCAAAACTATTTAAGCTTATAGGTAGGGAAAAGGTATGAAGTGGAGCTGCAGCAAGTACTAGCATATATGGTGGGTAACATACGCAAATGAGAGCGAGAAGAGAAGGCAAGGCACAGTCGTGAACTATAAGTGATCAAGAAGTGATCCTAAACTACTTACGTTCAAGCATAACTCCAACACCGTGTTCACTTCCCGGACACCGTCGGAAAGAGACCAACACGGCTACACACGCGGTTGATGCATTTTAATTAAGTCAAGTGTCAAGTTTTCTTCAACCAGACATTAACAAATTCCCATCTGCCCATAACCGCGGGCACGGCTTTCAAAAGTTCAAAACCCTGCAGGGCTGTCCCAACTTGGCCCATCACAACCTCTCACGTTCAACGAAGGATATTCCTTCTCCCAGGAAGACCCGATCAGACTCGGAATCCCGGTTACAAGACATCTCGGCAATGGTAAAACAAGACCAGCAAAGCCGCCTGATGCGCCGACATCCTGATAGGAGTTGCACATATCTCGTTCTCAGGGCAACACCGGATGAGACATCCTACGAGTAAAACCAACCCTCAAGTTTCCCCGAGGTGGGCCCGCAGTCTACTCAGTTCGGACCAACACTTAGAGAAGCACTGGCCCGAGGGGGTTAAAATAAAGATGACCCTTGAGTCTGCAGAACCCAAGGGAAGGTGATAGGTTGTTAGTGCAAATGGTAAAACCAAGGTTGGGCCTTGCTGGAGGAGTTTTATTCAAGGTGAACTGTCAAGGGGTTCCCATTATAACCCAACCGCGTAAGGAACGCAAAATCAAGGAACATAACACCGGTATGACGGAAACTAGGGCGGCAAGAGTGGAACAAAACACCAGGCATAAGGCCGAGTCTTCCACCCTTTACCAGGTATATAGATGCATTAATTAAATAAGAGATATTGTGATATCCCAACAATAACAATGTTCCAACATGGAACAAACTCCAATCTTCACCTACAACTAGCAACGCTATAAGAGGGGCTGAGCAAAGCGGTAACATAGCCAAACAACGGTTTTCTAGGACAAGGTGGGTTAGAGGCTTGGCTTAGCAATATGGGAGGCATGATATAGCAAGTGGTAGGTATTGCAGCATAGGCATAGCAAAAGAGCGAGCAACTAGCAAGCAAAGATAGAAGTGATTTCGAGGGTATGGTCATCTTGCCTGCAAAGTTCTCCGAGAAGACGAAAGCTTGATCCTTAAAAGTGTACTCAACGGGTTCCTCGAAACACGAACTCATCTCCCGGCTCTACCCAAAGCAAGAACACGAGCAAAAGGGGGCACAATCAACCACGGTGCAATGCACAAACAACATGATGCAAAATATGACATGATATGCGAGATGTGATATGCGATGCATATGCATGCTTCGGAAAGGAAAGATTGAACCTGGCCTCAACTTGCGAAACCAAGAGTGCTGCTGGAAAGATGGGTTTATTTCGGTCGAAATCGATATAAGGATCACCGGAATCGGATGCACGTTTTGGAAATGATAAGCAAAACAATAATGGCACCGATCTGTGATTAACAGCACGAGGCCATCTAAATGCATCAAGAACAACAAGCTACTGCACTCTAACATAACAACAAAGCACATGGCAGGGATCCACTCAAGATTCTTGACAAAATATGAACACTGAGCTACGGCTAATTCACTCAATAGCAGGTTCAAACAAGCATGGCAAAAGTGCAAAAGATAACAGGTTCACAGACTTAGTGAAAATAACATGTCAGGATTTAACATCAGGAAGCAACGTTTAGAGCAAGATAACAACATGCTACAGGAACATATCATGGCAAAGAAAGGCATGGCATGAATCTACTCAAAGCATACACCAAAAGTCCCTTACTGACCATAAGCCAAAAGGGATCAGAAAATACAAATCATAGCAAGTTTCGTTAACAGATTCAGACTTGGCAGAAAACTGGAACATGCAAACCAGATTCACGTAGGCATGTTTACGAGCTCGATGCACTCACCACAAGGCATTGCATGACAAACTAAGCATACACCCAGCAAGTAGACATGATAAATAAGCTAACCATGGCAAGAACACACTCATAGCATGCAAGGATAAACTATAACAACCTCGGCAAAAATGCTTAACACGTAAAGATTCTGCCAGGAACATTTTATAGCAAAAGTAGAGCAAGATTGAGTCATGCTAGGGTACTCCATAATTGCAAAAAAGACATGGATAGATAGAGCATAACATTATCTCCAAAACATCCTTACTGATCATGCTCAAAAGAGGCATGGATCACTCTGTAGCTACATGAATACATGGCATAAAAATATTATCAGGGCAAAGACTTAGAAGAATTCTAAGTCCCTGAAATCAGCAACATCACGAGAGCTACTTTGCATGCTTGTGCTAGTCGACACAAAGATCACAAAAATACATGGCATACACCCTTGGAAAGATGGCATGGCATACTTCAAAACACATGTAGGGCTCAAGTTCATAGGAGGCACACATTAATCATGGCAAAAATGACAAATGCTCATAATCTGTTAAGAAACAGACACTAACATTACATAGCACTCTTGCAACAGCATTTAGGGCATCAAGATGAACTCAAATGAACATGGTGCAATGGAATGAAATGAAGTGCTCATCGAGACGAACAATTCGATATGCTACACGCCCAAAACGGAGCCACGGGTGCAAAGTTATGATGCGATGAATATAGCATGAAAATATGCAGATCTGGGGACTTAGTCGAAATTATACCCTCGCGAAAAGTTAACCTAGGACGAGACGGTGCGGGATGGAGGGATCCGGGGACGCGGACGGTGTGTTTGGATGAGCTCCCGGTGGATCGCATCCCGATCCACCAGATCCAGCCGGCGGGCTCCAGTGATGAACCGGCGAGGCGCGGGGCGACGCTGGGCGACGGAGGAGGCGGTGGCCGGCGGCGACGGGCGGCGCGAAGGGCGGCGGTGACCCGTGGCGGCGCGGGACGGCAGGACACGGCGGCGCGGCGATGGAGGCGGTGGGCGGTGGCCGACGCGGTCGGCCGAGGCGGCGAGGCGTTCAGGTGGCGGGGCGCGGGCGCTCTCAGGCGGATCGGGCCCGGAGGGCCAGATCCGGGCCGTGGTGGGCCTGGCGGCCGGGAGGGAAGAGAGGGCGCGAGCATGGGTGAGGTGGCGCGATGCGATTGGCGCAGGAGGCGGCAACGGGTGACGTGGCGCTTCGCCATTGGTCGGACGACGGGGCCAGCTGGACATGTCCGGCGAGGTGGACATGTCCGGCGACGTGAGGAAGGGGAAGATAGGGTTTGATCTGCGCGGATTTTTCGGAGGAGAGCACATATATATATAGGTAGAGGGAGCTAGGAGACTTCAAATGAGGTGCGGTTTTTGGTCACGCGATCGTGATCGAACGACCGAGATGATGGAGGGGGTTTTGGTGGGTTTTGTGCCACTTTGGAGAGGTGTTGGGCTGCAACACACACGAGGCCTTTACGGTTCCTCGGTTAACCGTTGGAGTATCAAACGAAGTCCAAATGGCACGAAACTTGACAGGCGGTCTACCGGTAGTGAACCAAGGCTGCTTGGCAAGTCTCGGTCCAATGAGAGAACGTTTAACACCCGCACACGAAAAGAGGCAAAAGGGAGCGCCGGAGAACGTAGGAGTGCCGGATTGCAAAACGGACAACGGGGAAAATGCTCGGATACATGAGACGAACATGTATGCAAATGCGATGCACATGATGACATGATATGAAATGCATGACATGCAAGCAAATGACAAGGCAACAACAGCGAATAACTGGAAGACACCTGGCACATCGGTCTCGGGGCGTTACAAAATAACAACTTTATTATTGCCTCTAGGGCATATTTCCTTCATTCCCCCCTTCCTATTCCAACAAGGAGGAGGGAAGGAGGAAGAGGGGAGAAGGAAAGAGGGGGCACCACACCTCCTAGTCCAATTCGGACCAGCCATGGGGGGGTGCGCGGCCACCCCTTGAGGCCCTTCTCTCCTTTCCCCTAAAGCCCATTAAGGCCCACTACTTCCCGGGGGGTTCCGGTAACCTCCCGGTACTCCGGAAAATACTCGAAACACTTCGGAACCATTCCGGTGTCCGAATATAACCTTCCAATATATCGATCTTTACCTCTCGACCATTTAGAGACTCCTCGTCATGTCTGTGATCTCATCCGGGACTCCGAACAAACTTCGGTCATCAAATCACATAACTCATAATACAAATTGTCATCGAATGTTAAGCATGCGGACCCTACGGGTTCGAGAACTATGTAGACATCACCGAGACACATCTCCGGTCAATAACCAATAGCGGAACCTGGATGCCCATATTGGTTCCTACATATTCTATGAAGACCTGTATCGGTCAAACCGCATGACAACATATGTTATTGCCTTTGTCATCGGTATGTTACTTGCCCGAGATTCGATCGTCGGTATCATCATACCTAGTTCAATCTCATTACTAGCAAGTCTCTTTACTCGTTCCATAATGCATCACCCTGTAACTATCTCATTAGTCACATTGCTTGCAAGGCTTATAGTGATGTGCATTACCGAGAGGGCCTACAGATACCTCTCCGATACACAGAATGACAAATCCTAATCTCGATCTATACCAACTCAACAAACACCATCGTAGACACATGTAGAGCATCTTTATAATCATCCAGTTACATTGTGATGTTCGATAGCACACAAGGTGTTCCTCCAGTATTTGGGAGTTGGATAATCTCATAGTCAGGGGAACAAGTATAAGTCATGATGAAAGCAATAGTAGTAAAACTAAACAATCATTATGCTAAGCTAACGGATGGGTCTTGTCCATCACATCATTCTCTAATGATGTGATCTCGTTCATCAAATGACAACACGTGTGTATGGTCAGGAAACTTTAACCATCTTCGATTAATGAGCTAGTCTAGTAGAGGCATACTAGGGACACTCTGTTTGTCTATGTATTCACACATGTACTAAGTTTCCGGTTAATACAATTCTAGCATGAATAATAAACATTTATCTTGATATTAGGAAATATAAATAAAAACTTTATTATTGCCTCTAGGGCATATTTCCTTCACTCCCGCGGGAGGCCAGGCCGGTGACCACACATGGCGGGGCTGCGAGACCGAGGGCATGCACTACAAAAAAAGACACATCCGTGACATTTTGGGCCGAACAAAAAAAAATTCTGTCATACATATGACACTTCTATGACGATAATTGTGACAAAACCCGATATCATCATAGATGTGGTGGGCTCCTACTTCTATGACAAAAAATCATGACAGAAAATGCGCTTTTCGTCCTGGGCGGGTCGGAGACGCAGCCGCATGACATTCTTTGGGCCGTCCATGACGGAAAAAACCATGGTAGAAGCGAGGGCGAGGAAAATTTCGGGGAGTTCCCGGTTACGGTGGGAGGTCGGGGGCCGAGCGATGCGCATTTCTCTCATACAAGTACGCGCATGTGTGCGAGGCGTTGGCTCTAACTGAACCCGAGCAAGGCGCTGGGCTCTAACTGAACCCGAGCGATTGCACTGCAAGCTATGCGTTACTGAACCCGAGCGATCGATCGATGGCTGTTAACTGAACCCGATCGAGCGATTCCTTCGCTACTGCTGCTAACTGAAGCCGATCGATGTTGCTCTGGATGAACAGTGAGCGTTGGGGGGGGTGTTGGATGAACAGTTCCCGGTGGGGGTGGGTGAACAGGACCCGTGGTGTTGCCTTTGGATGAACAGGACCCCGATCGATCGAGTCGGTTGGGGCTGGATGAACAGGACCCCGTGGAGGGCTGGATGAATAGGACCACCCCGTGGAGGGCAGGATGAACAGTAGACGGTGGAGGGCAGGATGAACAGTAGCCCATGGAGGGGTGGTTGAACAGGAGCCCGTGGAGAGGGCTGGCTGAACAGTAGCCGGTGGAGTAGCGCGCGGTGGAGGCTGGATGAACAGGAGCCCGTGGATGAACAGTCGCAGGTGGAGGCTGGAGGAGGTTGACGGTGGATGAACAGTAGCTCACGGAGGCTGGAGGGGGTCGACGGTGGATGTCGGTGTCAAAACCGGCAGATCTCGGTAGGGGGTCCCGAACTGTTCGTCTAAGGCAGATGGTAACAGGAGGCAGGGGACACGATGTTTTACCCAGGTTCGGGCCCTCTTGATGGAGGTAAAACCTTACGTCCTGCTTGATTTATTCTTGATGATATGGGTATTACAAGAGTTGATCTACCACGAGATCAGAGAGGCTAAACTCTAAAAGCTAGCCTATGGTATGATTGTATGTTGTCCTATGGACTAAAACCCTCCGGTTTATATAGACACAGGAGAGGGTTAGGGTTACACAAGGTCGGTTACAAAGGAGGAGATATCCATATCCGTACTGCCTAGCTTGCCTTCCACGCCAAGTAGAGTCCTATCCAGACACGGGACGAAGTCTTCAATCTTGTATCTTCATAGTCCAACAGTCCGGCCAAAGGATATAGTCCGGCTGTCCGGAGACCCCCTAATCCAAGACTCCCTCAGTATCCCCTGAACCAGGCTTCAATGACGATGAGTCCGGCGCGCAGTGTTGTCTTCGGCATTGCAAGGCGGGTTCCTCCTCCGAACACATCACAGAAGAGTTTGAATACCAGGATAGTGTCCGACCCTGCACAATAAATTCCACATACCACCGTAGAGAGAATAATATTTCCACAAATCTTAATCTGCTGACACGCTTTGGCAACATGACATCAGGCCATGGCTCGGTGATTATTCAAACTGTTTTTCTTCAACCAGCTCCACACATAACGCGAGGCGGTTTCTTGACACGTCTTGTCAAAGCAGAGATCGTGTTCCCCTAATTACGGGATTCTCATCAATACGGTCGTGGGTTACCCACCACGCCATCGATTACGGCGCTTGGGGGATAAGCGAGTTTTACCAGGCTAGTGGGGGCGCATAGTTTCGGCCGCCCATATAAAGGGACAAGGTTTAACCTTTTTTCTACCCACGCCTTCTTCCTCCTTGCTCATCCACTCTTGCGCACTCGAGCTCCAGCGCCCAAGCCCACATCCTTCCCCTCAACCTTCTCCAATCATGTCTGGAGCAGGAGGCAAATGGATGGCTTCCTCCGTTATGGAGGGACACATCAAGAAGCTACGCGGAGCTGGATACTTGGCCGCGAATATAGCGCATCTGCTGCCTGCTGCGGGGCAGATCGTTCCTACCCCTGAACCTCATGAGAGGGTAGTTTTCCTCCACCACTTCCTCCGTGGACTGGGGTTTCCCCTCCATCCATTCGTCCATGGTCTCATGTTCTACTACGGGCCGGACTTTCATTATCTGGCCCCGAACTTCGTATTCAACATTTCGGCGTTCATCGTCATGTGTGAGGCTTTCCTCCGCATCAGGCCCCACTTCATCCGGTGGTTAAAGACCTTCAATATCAAGACGAAGGTGGTGGGAGGGCAACAAGCAGAATGCGGCAGAGCCATGGTGGGCAAGATGCCCAATGTTATATGGCTCGAAGGCTCCTTCGTGGAGACCATAAAGGGGTGGCAATCGGCGTGGTTCTACATCACCGAGCCGCGTGACGCCAAATGGGTGGCTGCCCCAAGTTTCGATCCGGAATCCCCACGCGGCTCACCTCCTGGAAAGAGAAGGGCTTGTCTTGGGGTTCATCGGTAGAGCTGGACGGACTCTAGAAATGTATCCGGAATATGGCCGGCAAGAAGCTCAAGCTTGTCAACATAGTCCAGGTCATGCTCATCCGCCGGCTCCTCCCGTGCCAACAACGGGACTTCAACTTTTGGGAGTTCGACCTGGCCTAGCACCAGACTCTGAGCGAGCTCTTCGACACGATGCACAAGGACGTCTAGAAGGTGTTGTTCAAGGGCGTCGAGGTCCCTCCCTCCCTCACCGAGGACCGCGGGCTAAGCGCGAAGCGCCAAGCGCATTCGGTGAGTTCTATACATCCGGTAGGATATTTATTTCCGCTAGCTTAACCATGTGCAGGTTCTGAGCTCCATGCCTTTGACAGGACTGGGTGGAGACGTCGGGGCAGATTAACTGTCCGCCCCCTCTGCCCGAAGACACTGCGGACGCTCTCCTGATGGAGATGCTGACTCCGGCTCCTTATAAGGTGCCGGAGAAGACCAAGAAGACCAAGGGAACCCGAAAGAGCTGCCGGCGCCAGGTGTTATCGGACTCATCGTCTGATAACTCCGTGACACACTCCTCCCCCGAAGACGAGGAGGAAGATGAAGATGTTCCCCCTCCAGTCGGGGGAGACAAGAAAAGGAAGGCCGCCCCTACTGGGGGGCCGAAGGGTCCAAGAAGGGAAGGACTCTCCTTCTGGATTACTCCACCACCACCGCCGAAGGCGAAGACGAGTGGCTGCTCAGGGACAAGCCCCTGGCGAAGTCATAAGTATTCGGATACCATAGTAACTCATAGCATTCCTTTGATGCACTGCTTCTCCTAACACCGAATTATGATTGTGCAGACCGCCCCGAACCCGTATCGATGAATCCTCGTCGGACGGCTCCCTGGGCTCGTCGGATATGGATAGAGATCCACTTCCGACCGCCACCTCCCCTTGCCCTACGGACAACGCCGAGGTGTTGTCTCAAGAGGCACTGGGTCGAGGGGAGACAGTCCCGGAGGCGCCTCAAAGCGACCTTCCGGACTCCGAGAGTAGGGGGGCAAAGCCCCCGAGGGCTCCGAGTCCGGCCCTCAGCCAAACACCACGCCAGAACCTCAAGTGGTTCCGGACTCGAGCAGGCGGCCTCCTTCCAAGAGGGGCAAGACGCCTGTGCCGGTGTCCTCTGCCCATCCAGAGGCACCGGAAAATCTGCTGGGAGCGCTTCGCAGCGCTTCCATTGACGAAGAGCACCGCACTATTATGAGTGCAATGGTCCAGAAGGTTCAGTCCGCCAAGAGCGGACTGACTGAAGCCTGTGCTAGCCTTCTAACAGGCTTTGAGGTAAGTTTTTGAAATATAGGAGAAATATTACCGCATAGACAGTAGCCCCTGATGCTCTGTTCGGTGTTCACAAAGAAAAGCCGAACAGAGGATCAAACAATATCGCAGGAGTCTAATGTAAGTATGTCTATATGCGTATGCAGGCTTTGCTGCTGGTCTCTGCCGCACTGACTGCGGAGGTCGCCGCACTGAAGCAGGACCTTAAAGGGTCCAAGGAAGAGCTCGTCCTTGCCAGGAGGCAGCTCGAGGAGAACAAAGGTAAGTAGTACCTAGTCTATGGATCTATATAAAAGGAAAGCGATTACAAAATGACAGGATTATCATAAATTTGTCAGGGGCCACGACCGAGGTGGCGACCCTGAAGCAAGCGCTATCCGTGGCCAAAAACAAAGTGGCCAAGGAGCGCACCCAGCGGGAGAGGCATGAGGCACGGGTGGGCGAGGTGCAGCAAGAGCTCCACGCTCTCGTGACGAAGCACGAGGCGCTGGAGCTTGACTTGAAGACGCAAAAGTCCGAGCTTGCCACGGCCCTTGAGAGTACAAAGAGTGCCAAGGCCGAAGCCCAAAAGGCCCTCCATGATATTGATGCGATGAAGAAGATAGCGGCGGGTAAGGCATTCTATATGCAAAGTAAGCATGTGAAAGTAAATTACTTGTTACTTACCCGAATCCGGAGCTCTCCGGGAGCATTCGCAGATTTGCCCCACAGCGTGTCAGATGCCGCAAAATTTTACTGGGCCGAGGAGGGAAGCTCGACGGAGAAGTTGTTCTGGGCCCAGTATACTGGGACCGAACACCCAGTACCTATGAGCGACCAGCTAAAGCAGCTGGTCGAGCTACACAAGGCAACTGAACAGGCCATGAAGGGCTTTATAGTCCGGATGTGGCCTGGCAACGCCCTTCCTAGTAGCTACTTCAGCCTGGTGAGGCGGCTTGTGGATGCCTGCCCACGGCTGGAAGTAATCAAGCGGTCCGTCTGCATCGAAGGTGCACGCCGGGCTTTCGCCCGTGTGAAGGTGCAATGGGCCAAGCTGGACGTCGTGAAGCTGATTAAGGAAGGGCCGCCGGAGGGCAAGGAGCATTGCCACCCCGAGATGTACTATGAGGGTGCCCTGAAGGGTGCTCGTCTCGTAGCGGACGAGTGTACGAAAGATATAATATTTGAGTAAACCCGCTCGCATAGTGGCGCGCCCTCGTGATCCGTGGATCGATCTTGCATGTTTTTCTTTGTCCTCCAATACGTCTCGCAGGTCTGGCGTATTTCCCCATGCCTTTTTATTTGAATGGTGTCGGGGTGCAGGCTGAGCTTTTGGCTGGAATGCCTCTCTATCGCGGCCACGAGGTGGCCGATCAGCCGCGGCATACGCTTCTTCCTCTAGTCGAGGTAGCAACCTGCATTTTGGGTAACTCTTGGAGGGGCGTTCGAGTTTATATTCCTCGGCCGCGAGGACTTCAGTCCATCTGTCAGCTAGCAGATCTTGATAAGCTTGAAGCTGCTGCTGCTATTTCTTAAGGCTATTTGTCGTGGCTATAAGCCCGCGCTTGAAGCGCTCTTGTTCGACGGGATCCTCTGGCACGACGAATTCGTCATCGTAGAGGCTTGCCTCGTCTTCGGAGGGGGCATGTAATTATCATCCTCCACCTCTCCATCTGCCGCTCTCTCTGGAAGGCTGGCCTCTCCATCCTCCTATCCTAGATCATGCTAGAGGGGATTGTTGCCATCTTCGGCACTATCCGGAGTGTTATTATCTCCTGTGCCGGTATCACCACTTTTGCTTTGGCGGGACTTAGGGCGGCGCCGCTGATGTCGGTGCTTGGGTTGCTTCTTGGAGGGGTCATCCTCCGCTGTCTCGTCGCCATTGCCTTCTTTGGGTGTGTTCACCATGTATATATCGTATGATGAGGTGGTTGTCCAGTGCCCTGTGGGCAGTGGTTCCTCTTCGTCTCCCGCATCGTCGTCCATACCGTCAATGTCTTTGGAGTCGTAGTCGAGCATGTCGGTTAAGTCGTCAACAGTGGCTACTAAGTGGGTGGTGGGTGGGCAGCGAGTTTCTTCGTCATCCGCATCCCAATCCTGCCGGACATAGCTCGGCCAGGATCCTCCTGACAAGGAGAGAGACCTTAATGAGTTCAGTATGTCGCCAAAGGGCGAGTGCTGAAAAATATCCACGGAGGTAAACTCCACGATCGGCGCCCAATCGGATTCGCTTGGAACGGGCGCAGACGGTTCGGAGTCCGTGGCCGGAGAAGGATCCGGCAGTCTGACAACACGGCTCTCGTGCAGGGTAAGGTCGATGTTCGGCTCGATCGCCGCTAAGGGTAAGGCCTCTGTGGCGGCGTGCATCCACATGTCCATGGACGGCGCAACTGGCTCCGAATTGAGGATCGGAGCGGCTGCCGGTGCGATCTCCTGAACACTGTCTGATGGTAGAGCTAAATCGTACTCATCGTGACTGCGTGACGCACAAGGCAGAGGCTCAAATCCGTCGAAGATCAAGTCTCCTCGGAAATCGGACGTGTAGTTTAAGCTTCCAAACCCGACCTGGTGGCCAGGGGCGTAACTTTCGATCTGCTCCAGATGGCCAAGCGAGTTGGCCCGCACTGCGAAGTCGCCGAACACAAAGATCTGTCCGGGGAGAAAAGTCTCACCCTGGACTACATCGCTATCGATGATCGTAGGAGCCATCAAGCCGAACGGCGACGACACAGAGGAACTCTCACTGAAAGCACCAATGTCGGTGTCAAAACCGGCGGATCTCGGGTAGGGGGTCCCGAACTGTGCATCTAAGGCGGATGGTAACAGGAGGTAGGGGACATGATGTTATACCTAGGTTCGGGCCCTCTTGATGGAGGTAAAACACTACGTCCTGCTTGATTTATTCTTGATGATATGGGTATTACAAGAGTTGATCTACCATGAGATCGGAGAGGCTAAACCCTAGAAGCTAGCCTATGGTATGATTGTATGTTGTCCTACGGACTAAAACCCTCCGGTTTATATAGACACTGAAGAGGGTTAGAGTTACACAAGGTCAGTTACAAAGGAGGAGATATCCATATCCGTACTGCCTAGCTTGCCTTCCACGCCAAGTAGAGTCCTATCCGGACACGGGACGAAGTCTTCAATCTTGTATCTTCATAGTCCAACAGTCCGGCCAAAGGACATAGTCCGGCTGTCTGGAGACCCCCTAATCCAGGACTCCCTCAGTGGAGACGAACAGTATCCCGTGGAGTCCCGTTTTGCGGTACGCCACACCCC
Organism: Triticum urartu; assembly: GCF_003073215.2. NCBI lineage: Eukaryota > Viridiplantae > Streptophyta > Magnoliopsida > Poales > Poaceae > Triticum > Triticum urartu. Next base: position 131,387,934 of record NC_053025.1, on the reverse strand, counting down.
TCCTGATGAACAGGACCCCCGTTTCGACCGTAGCGCTCCAACACAAGTCCGTTTCGTCCGTTTTGCGGTATGCCACACCCCTCCAGATCAACGGGACCCCCGTTTCGACCGTAGGAGGTCCGTTTCCTTCGTTTTGCGGTACGCCAGACCCCTCCCGATGAACAGGATCCTGTTTCGAACGTGGCCGGTCGAACACAAGGTCGTTTCCTCCGTTTTGTGGTACGCCATGCCTCGTTTCCATCTCCTATTCCGTCCAAGCCCTCCCGATGAACACGACCACGCATTCCATTTCGACCCAGCAGGTTGGCTCCCACGCGTTCCATTGCCTCCCCATGAACACGACGCATTCCGTTGCCTCCCCATGAACACGACGCATTTCATTGCCTCCCCATGAACACGACGACGACGCTGTTTCTCCGTTCCGACCCAGCCATGTACACGAGCCCTGGCCATATGTATGCGCGAGTAGGCATTCGAGACCCTGCCCGTATGTACACATACGTGGCCGTATTTTCTTTCTTGCACCCTGGCCGTTGTACGTTGCACGCCTCTACTACGACACGTGCACGCCTCTACATCGACCAGTATGTATGTACACGTTCGCGACCAGAATGACAACGCTACGTATGCTTCGACCAGGTGGGTCCCGACTATCAGGCACTTCCTTGCCTGCGAAGATGTAGCTGGTGGGTCCCAGCAGTTAGGGGGGCAAATCAGTTTTTTTTTGCTCGGACGCACTTCCTTGCGTGCGAAGATGTAGCTGGTGGGTCCCAGCAGTCAGGGGGAAACGTTTTTTTCGCGAAATACAGTGGCCCGTCCGGTGGGTCCCAGCTGTCAGGTGGAGGAATCATTATTTTCCGCGTAATAAGGAGGCACTTCCTTGCTGCGGCCATGGACCCATCTATCAGCCTCTCCACGTACAGTCCACGTCCGATGGAAGTCGTTCCTTGACCACATTGACCACGCCGCGCCGAGAGCACCAGGGCGGTGGACGACGGCGAGGCCTAGGAAGGGGATGACACGGAGGCAGGGAACACTCGGCAGTTGTTTCCCACGCGGAGGGGAGTACGAATGTACGAGGGTTTACTGGTTCGTCTGCCGTCGCCGGAGAATAATAGCAGGTGTGGGTCAGTAGAGGGATGGCTAGGCCAGCGATGGGAGTACGGTCGGGCGGTCAGGCCTGCGCGGCAGCACAGCTGGCCGCGAGGAGGAGGGAGCAGGCAGTCCCGCCGGTGCTTGTTTGAGCGGCTGGAGCAGGAAGAGCAGAGATTGAAGAAGTACGACGGTCGTTGGATGGACATCCAGCAGTCAGTGCTTGTGCGTCAACCTTTTTTTTAGGAAAGCCTCAAATCTGTGGAAACAGCATACAGCCCATCTGCCATCATTTCTAATAATTTACAACCCATTTGCTAATTCTTAAGGTTTTTTTGGAGCCCATATTCTTTTTGTTAGCATTACAGCCCATATTGTGGCAACGGTTAAAAAATTATAGGAAATTTTGCATATTGTGGTGTTGTCCGAACTGTTTTTAATCCCGAAATTTCAACTCACATTCAAACTGATTTTAAAAATAAATGTATATCAATATAAAATCCAAAAAATTCTCCACGCATAAAAATTAATGTAATTTAAAATCTTGAAATGAAAAAAAAAGATATTTGAAACTAATTGCCGGTTTGATGTGTTTTAAAAATGTACAACCCATTTCTCATTACTGATGGGCCATTTCTCAGCCAGCCGAATGAAAGCTCTCCTCGTCTTGAAAGATTTGTAGCCCAACAGGCCTGACAAAGCGACTTACCTCGCAAATCACAAAAAAAAACTGGGCTGTTGCGGTGGACCCAGCTGTCAGCCTTTCCACGTACAGTACTCTTCCGATGGAAGTCGTTCCTTGACCATGTTGACCACGCCGCGTGGAGAGCACCACGGCGGTGGACGACGGCGAGGCCTAGGAAGGGAACGACGCGGCAGTGGAAGCCCGCGCGGAGAGGACTGCAAGGGTTCACTGGTTCGGCTACAGTGTGAGGCTGCCGTCGCCGCAGGGCCTGGCCAGCGGTGGGAATAGTAGGGGGCGGTGAGGCCTCGGCGGCAGCACAGCCGACCACAGGAGGCAGGAGCATGCGGCACGACCGGCGCTGGTTTGGGCGGCTGGAGCAAGAAGACCAGAGGTTGAAGAAGCACTATGGCCGTTGGATGGACATCGTACGGTCACTTGAGCTAGAATCGTTCATATTGACTAAGTTGACAATGCCCTTCATCCCCGTCAACTTAGTAGGCCCACAAGTCAGCCTCCCAGCAAGGTGGGTCCCAGCTAGCCGGGGGAGTATTCATTTTTTTGTGCGTAATAAGGAGGCACTTCCGGTGGGTCCGAGCTGACAGCGGGGGGGAACGTTTTTCACGAAATACGGTGGCCCGTCCGGTGGGTCCCAGCAGTCAGGGGGAAACGATTTTTTTCGCAAAATACTGGTGGCCCATCCGGTGGGTCCCTGCTGTCAGGTGGAGGAATCATTATTTTCCGCGTAATAAGGCGGCACTTCCTTGCTGCCGCCGTGGACCCAGCTGCCAGCCTCTCCACGTACAGTCCACGTCCGATGGAAGTCGTTCCTTGACCACGTTGACCACGCCGCACAGAGAGCACCAGGGTGGTGGGCGACGGCAAGGCCTAGGAAGGGGACAACGCGGAGCCGGTGAAGACGCGGCAGTGGATGCCCACACGGAGAGGAGTATGAGGGTTCACTCGTTCGGCTGCGGTGTGAGGCTGCCGTCGCCGCAGGGCCTGGCCAGGAGTGGGAATAGTAGGGGCGGTGAGGCCTCCGCGGCAGCACAGCCGGCCACGGGAGGCAAGAGCAGGCGGCACGACCGGCGCTGCTTTGGGCGGCTGGAGCAAGAAGACCAGAGGTTGAAGAAGCACTACGGCCGTTGGATGGACATCGTACGGTCACTGCAGCTAGAATCGTTTATATTGACTAAGTTGACAAAGCCCTTGGTACGTCAACTTAGTAGGCCCACAGGTCAGCTTCCGAAATGGTGTGCCCCAGATGTTAGGGGGAGGAATCATTTTTTGGGCGGGTGAAGCTAGAATATCCGAGATTGAAGAAGAAGCACGGCTTCCGTTGGATGGACATCCAACGGCCACTGCTGCTAGAACCGTGTGTTGACTATAAGTCGACAAAGCCTTGCATATGCATCAACTCTGTTTTTTTAGGGGACGCGTCAACTTAGTAAGGCCAGAAGTGTGTGGTAGAGAACTTATAACCCATTTGAGATTTGTAAGAATGTGTAGCCCATTTTTGAATTCTAATGGAATTTACTACAGCCCATTTACAGTTTGTTAAAAGTACAGCCCATTTCAACCAACCGTTCAAAACAGCATTCGATAAAATTTTCCACATTTTGATGGGATCCGAAATATTTTTATCCCGAAATTTCTAGTCAGATTAAATACAATTTCAATATAAATTTATATTACGTAAAAATCCAATGAAACATTGCGCTCGCAACAATTAATGAAATTAAAATTTTCAATATCCAAAAATAATATTTTATAAAGTAATCACGTGTTTGGTGCATTTTTTATAGTTACTGTCCAGTTTTTATAATTACATCCCATTTATTATTTCTTAAAGCCCATTTTCTTGTTAAGCCTAATGCATCCCTCCTAGGAAAGATTTGCAGCCCACCAGGGCGGAGAATAACAACTAGACCTTCCCTGGGTATTCCTAAAAAAAGTATAGCTGGGCTAGCCATTTTCATATTGAAATTTTTTAATATCTGGGCTGGATATCTGTCCTGGGCTAGACGGGCCACAGCCTAGTTAATACTTGCAACGATGTTTTCGTCGTTGTTCAGAGGAGAAAAATTAATATCTGGGCTAAACATCGAAAAACTCTACAGTGCTCACACCTCAAAAACACAAATACTGCTCGAGCTGCTTGGTCCCAGCTATCGGCCTCTTCTTGTGCAATTCTCTCGTTTATTGACTACTACATAGGTTGACAATGGTGTGGGACCGTGATGTCAGGAAACCAGGGGGAAGCAAAATAAATTACTCCAGCGAGCGCTTCCACCACTGCCTCGTTGTCTCCCGTGGAAACCCCTTTCCTCCCTTTTTTTTGCTCGGGCAAGGACCAATGCATGCAGCACGTCCATGCGGTTATTAGGCAAGAAATAAAAGCGCTTTGCATGCTATGAATTATGATGGCCTGCATGGGTAGCTAATAAGGCATCCTCTTAACTGCTGTGATTAAATGTTGTGTTTAGAAGAGAGAAATATTCTTCTTTTCCACCAATCTGCTTGCACCTAGGTTGTGATGCACCTTCTAATACGACTTATTCTCCTAGACGGAGGGAGTATAGTTTTATACATATATATATAATAAGGAGGCACTTGCGTACGTGAGGCTATGGACCTGGTGGGTCCCCATTGTCATCCTCTCCAAGTAAAGTCATCTCCTCGCCCGCGCGCACTTTCCGCCCGAAACAGTCAGCGCCGCCCGCCCCGCTTCCAGGTGCAGGCGATTGCTCCGCCTTCAAATGACAAAAGTGTTGTCCGTCCATCCATCTGCCGCCCACATTAATGATACGCGGTTGCCGAGGCGGCTACTCCGGCGCCACATGTCCGTCCCTCCGCCCGCCCTCCATTGCTATATAAACTGCTGCACCAGCCATAGCCGCAGTCATCCGCATCCGTTCCCTTTCTCCTGTCCACACCACTACTACCCACCATGGCTTCCTCGCGCTCCAGCGCTCTTCGGGACGGGCGAACGATGGACCACAACGAGATGGCAGCCATTGCTGCCGACCGGCTGGCCGGCAGGCAGCCGGAGGACAATGACGTCCCAATGGAGAACATGGTAGTCGACGATCCGGCGCCAATCCCCTCCTCCGCGCCATCCTCGCTGGTGCATTGCACCATGACCATCAGTGAGGCCCGTGCCCAATATATGGACAGTGTGAGGCAGATGCATCAGGAGCAGTTCCGGGAGGCGTAGGCCGACGCCGCCTACAACCACCATCTCCTCCAGGAGCACCTGCAGGCGGAGGAGCAGATCGCCACAGAGCGGGCGGAGCAGGAGGCGCTGCTCGAATCATAACGCTCCGCCCGCAAGGGCCGCCTCGAGCACTGGCGGTACCGCATGCAGGTGGCGGAGGCTGCGCCCGCCTACAAAGAGGCTAGCAAAGAGGGCGATGAAGCGGGCGAGGCACTGTTTGGCGAGACTGAGGACAAGGCAAAGGACAATGCCGGCTCCGACGAGTCCCCGCTCAACTGGCGTCGACAAGGCCCTGCTCCGCCGAGGCCCCGTGGTGCCAACAACGAGGCAGAGGACACCGTCGGCTGTACCGAGGCCTCGCCCCACCAACAACGAGGCAGAGGACATTGCCGGCTCAGCCGAGGCCCCACCCTACTGGCAACGCGGGGGAGGATTTCCACCGCTCCGCTGAGGAGCCGCCCGCCGGCAATGAGACAGAGGACATCGCTGTCGGATTTCGGGTTCCGGCAGACCCTTGAGGTTCGAACACTGGGGTGCGCACAGAGGTTTCGCCTTCTACCTACCTGCGCCCCACCGCCACGCTAAGATCTAAGCTATGGAAAGAACAGCACAAGAGACACAGGGTTTATACTGGTTTGGGTCACCGTTGTGGTGTAATACCCTACTCCAGTGTGTGGTGTGGTGGATTGCCTCTTGGGCTGATGATAATGAGCAATACAAGGAAGAACAGCATCATGAGGGTCTGTTCTTGGCTAAGGGGATGAACTGCTGGGAGGAGTTCAATCACCCTTCTCTCTCTCTCTCTGTGATGCTACTCGATACGATCCCAGCTTGTTTCTGGGTTGGCCGATTCTAGATCCCCTCTACCCTGGGGGTGGCTAGTCCTATTTATAGGCAAAGGCCCTGGGCCTCTTCCCAAATATTGAGCGGGAAGGGCGCCAACAATTGGCCATTTTGAAGGGGAACATCTGGTACACTTATCCTGACTAAAGTTGGTCCTCGCCTGCCAAAGGCTGTGGCCGTGACGCTGGCTTGGGCTCCACAATGACTTCCTCCCTGCCGTTGGGCTGGTCTTGGTCTCGTTGCACCAAAACGAGTGCCTTTGCTTGATGCTCTCGCCTGCACTTGCTCCCTTTGCACCAATGTAGGATCTAGAAGTAGATGTGTCTAGAGGGGGGGATTAGACACTTAATGCTAAAGTTGCAATTTTTAAGCTTTTTGGTTTAAGTGGAGTTTAGGCACAATTTCAACACACACAATACATATTAAGCAAGCATGCAAAGAGTATATGAGCAGCGGAATGTAAAGCATGCAACTTGCAAGAATGTAAAGGGAAGGGTTTGGAAAGATCAAACGCAATTTGAGAAACGGATGTTTTTCCCATGGTTCGGATAGGTGGTGCTATCCTACATCCACGTTGATGGAGACTTCAACCCACAAAGGGTAACGGTTGCGCGAGTCCACACAGGGCTCCACCCACAAAGGGTAACGATTGCGAGAGTCCACACAAGGCTCCACCCACGAAGGGTCCACGAAGAAGCAACCACCCACAAAGGGTCCACGAAGAAGCAACCTTGTCTATCCCACCATGGCCATCGCCCACACAGGACTTTCCTCACTAGCGGTAGATGTTCACGAAGTAGGCGATCTCCTTGCCCTTACAAACTCCTTGGTTCAACTCCACAATCTTGTCGGAGGCTCCCAAGTGACACCTAGCCAATCTAGGAGACACCACTCTCCAAGAAGTAACAAATGGTGTGTAGGTAATGAACTCCTTGCTCTTGTGCTTCAAATGATAGTCTCCCCAACACTCAACTCTCTCTCATAGGATTTGGATTTGGTGGAAAGAAGATTTGAGTGGAAAGCAACTTGGGAAGGCTAGAGATCAAGATTCATATGGTAGGAATGGAATATCTTGGTCTCAACACATGAGTAGGTGGTTCTCTCTCAGAACATATGAGTTGGAATGGTGTATGCGTTCTAATAGCTCTCTCATTGAATGAAGAGGAGGTGGAGGGGTATATATAGCCTCCACACAAAATCCAACCGTTACACACAGTTTTCCAATCTTGGTGGGACCGAATCAACAAACTCGGTCGGACCAAAAAGGTAAACCTAGTGACCGTTAGAGATTTTGGTGGGACCGACTGGATCAACTTGGTGGGACCGATGTGCTGGGGTTAGGGTAAATCCAAAACTCGGTTTGACCGATTACTCAAACTCGGTGGGACCGATTTGGGTAATAAGTGAGACTGAGATTTGGCCAAGCAAAACTCGGTGGAACCGATTGCATATCTCGGTGGGACCGAGAATATTGCAATGGGTAACAGAGAGTTTGCAAGCCCATCTCGGTGAGACCGAGATCCCATCGGTGAGACCGAACTGATTAAGGTTTGGCAGTGGCTTATGACAAGTGAAACTCGGTGGCGCCAGATAGGAAGAATCGGTAGGACCGAGTTTGGCTTAGGGTTTAGGTCATATGTGGAAGTGGGAAAGTGGCTGAGGGTTTTGGAGCATATCACTAAGCACATGAAGCAAGAGGCTCATTAAGCAACACCTCATCCCTCCTTGATAGTATTGGCTTTTCCTAAAGACTCAATGTGATCTTGGATCACTAAAATGTAAAATGAGGAGTCTTGAGCTTGAAGCTTTAGCCAATCCTTTGTCCTTAGCTTCTTGAAGGAGTTCCCACAACCTTTAGTCCATGCCACTCCATTATTGAACTTATCTGAAACATGTTAGATAGAAACGTTAGTCCAACAAGAGATATGTTGTCATCAATTATCAAAACCACCTAGGGAGCACTTGTGCTTTCAATCTCCCCCTTTTTGGTAATTGATGGCAACATACATCAAAGCTTTAGATAAATATATAAAGAACAACAAGTAAAGCTTTGGAAGGACATGTAACAAGCATAGGCTCCCCCTACATGTATGCACTCATGTAAATATGAAATATAGAGACATGTGAGAGCATAACCATGACAGAGTAGGCAATGTGTTACATGCATCTTGGCCATATGCATCAGAGCAAAAGATTATCAAGGAAAATACCTTCATGCTCATGAGTCCTTCTTGCAAACAGTATGTACATAAGCAAGAACTCCTCATACTCATGATTTTGATGCATATACTTACCTTGTGGTCTTGAGTTGGCTTAGGATGGAATGAACCTGCACAAACAAGGTTAGATAACACAGGTACCTCCACTAGCCAGAGCAAACAAAAGAAACCACAAGAATACCAAGACTGGGATGACATGTAGAGAGTGAGTACAAGGTACCACATTGAATTCAACATGTCCCCAAGAATAAAGATATGCAATGAATTTGACTAATTTCTTTCCCTTAGGTGTCTTGCTCCCCCTGAATCTTACATGGGATATTGGGAGAAGATAGGAAACAGAAAATTAGAGCTGAAAGATATGAATAGAACTTAATTCAAATGAGTTCATATGAACATGTCTTTCCCCCAAAAAGACATGTGGCATCTCTCCTCTTGAACATCAAGCATCTGGGATCCTTGAATATTCTCTCCCCCTTGGAGATTTCTTTCTCCCCCTTAATATATGGGATCCTTGAGTATCCTCTCCCCCTTAGTACTTTCTCTCCTTTGTAGGTGATAAGCTTTTGATGTGATCTCTCTCTCCCTGATGATAAGCTTTGATGTGATCTCTCTCTCCCCCTTTGACATCAATTTCCAAGAAGGTTTTTCCTGGAATCCGTCGAATAGGTTTGGTCCTTGAGATTCAGTACAAAGCAGGGAATAAAACTGTGATGCTTGTAGAGGACAAGATTCATTGAGTGGAGCTGGATCAGAAGAAATATAGAATATGTGGCAAACTGTTTTTCCTGTTGCGAAATCGGTGGCACCGAGTGGCATGTTTCGGTAGTACCGAAGGGATTCGGTTGGACCGAAAAAGGCATTCGGTGAAACCGAGTTCATCACAAAGAAAAACCCTTATCACCTCAGCTCACTAGTCAAGTAAGATCTCACAAAGATTTGCAATGAATTAGCTGAAAGATTTGCAAGGAATTTGATGCAGAAATATGCAGAACAAAAATCAAAAAGAAAAGAGTGAAAGTTTCTAGATGAATTTTTTTTTGTTTGAAAAAGAAGGAAACAAATATGCAAGGGACAAATGCAATAACTCAGAAAAGAACACAAGAGAACTTCATCTAGAATTGGGCGGTGACATAGTCACCTATGTTAGAGTATATTGACTTAGGAGTCAAGTGAGGACACTTGATCGTAGGTCATACTCATCGTTTTAAGATCAAAATGGGGTTACCATTTTTCGTTTAAGCATCTTGATGTATTCTCACCTTGTTAAGTTGCTTTGACTCATGTCTTGGAGTAAAGCTTCTCTAAGATGGAATAACATACCTTGGGTGGTGGTGCGGTTCTTGCTCATGTAGTTGAACTTGTGTGGGTGCTCAAGGTTGATGTAGCTCATCAAGAGTTGGGAGCACCACTTGGAGTTTGAATTCATCTACCTACATGGGTTAGTTCTTGCAAGGAAGAGCACTTGTGTATCCAAAAATGACAATCATGAAGCTTAACATAGAATTTGTCAAAGGATATGTTTGAATAGTTTTGTGCTTCCTTGTCTTCAACCACTATTGTGTAGAGTCTTGGTCTTGTAGAGATTGCTCAAGATGTGAGTGAGTCGCAATCTCATGGAATTAGATACAACCAAGCACCTACATGGGTTAGGCAACATGCAAGGTGCAAATATATCCAAGACATAAGATAGTTATCATAAGAGATATATTATGGATTAGTCATAAGCTCATGTCTTGCATGTATTCAATGGAGTTTCTACTCCAAGTTCGAAGCATCAATGATGTTCAATTCTCCTCTCAACCTGCAAAACACTTTCTCATCAAGTGGTTTAGTGAATATATCCGCTAATTGCTTGTCGGTGCGAACATGCTTAAGATTGATGTCACCCTTAGCAACATGATCTCGAATGAAATGATGACGAACTTCAATATGCTTAGTTCGAGAATGTTGTACAGGATTATGACCAATTTTGATAGCACTTTCATTGTCACAAAGCAGTGGAACATGTTTCACATAAATCCCATAATCTTTAAGAGTTTGGGTCATCCAAAGTAATTGAGCACAACATGAACCAGCAGCAATGTATTCCGCTTCGGCGGTGGATAAGGATACCGAGTTTTGTTTCTTGGAAGACCAAGACACAAGAGATCTACCAAGAAATTGACAAGTACCCGACGTGGACTTTCTATCAACCTTGTCTCCGGCATAATCCGAGTTAGAATAGCCAACAAGATCAAAAGAAGACCTCTTAGGATACCAAATGCCAAAATTTGGTGTATGGATTAAATATCTCACTATCCTTTTCACAGCCTTAAGATGACAATCTTTAGGAGCAGCTTGATATCGTGCACACATGCACACACTTAGCATAATATCGGGACGTGAAGCACATAGGTATAACAATGAACCAATCATAGAGCGATAAACCTTTTGATCAACCGGTTCACCATCTTTGGTTAAATCATTATGTCCACTAGTAGGCATGGGTGTAGACATACCTTTGCATTCTTGCATATTGAACTTCTTGAATAAGTCCTTGGTGTACTTTGTTTGAGAGACAAATGTACCTTCCTTAGTTTGCTTGATTTGCAACCCGAGAAAGAATTTGAGTTCACTCATCATAGACATCTCAAACTTCTCTGACATTAGCTTTCCAAACTTTTCACTAAAGAGAGGGTTAGTTAAACCAAATATGATATCATCAACATAAATTTGGCATACAAATAGTTCTCCATTAACCCTTTTAGTAAAAATAGTAGAATCAATTTTACCAATTTCAAAACCACTTGTAGTAAGGAACTTGGTCAAGCATTTATACCATGCTCTAGGAGCTTGTTTAAGACCATAAAGAGCTTTGTGAAGTTTGTAAACATGATTTGGTTTCTTAGGATTGATAAAGCCGGGAGGTTGTTTGACATAAACTTCCTCCTCTATTTCACCATTTAGAAAAGCACTTTTAATGTCCATTTGGTACAAGGTGATATTATGGTGATTAGCATAGGCAAGTAAGATGCGAATGGACTCAAGTCTAGCAACGGGAGCATACGTCTCACCATAGTCCATACCTTCGACTTGTGTGTACCCTTGGGCGACGAGACGTGCTTTGTTGCGAACCACTTGTCCATCTTCATCTTGCTTGTTGCGGAACACCCATTTGGTACCAATGATGTTGTGGTTGTTGTCGGGCTTCTCGACCAATGTCCAAACTTGGTTTCTCTCAAAATTATGTAGCTCTTCATGCATAGCGTTTATCCAATCCGGATCTTCCAATGCTTCTTCAACCTTCATAGGTTCAATGCTAGAGATGAATGAATAGTTTTCACAAAAGTTAGCTAAACGAGTTTTTGAGCGAGTGATTCTCCTGGTTTGTATATCATTGAGGATTTGCTCGACGGGATGATCTTTGGCAATTCTTGCTCGAACTCGTGAGAGCTTTTGCTTGGGTCTTCGTTGAACATCTTCTTCATCTTGTTCTTCTTCTTGGCCTTCTTCATTGTTGACGTCGTCGTTCTCTTGTCGTGGTGGAGAAGGAGGTTGTTGATGTTCATCTTGACGTACTTCCTCGTTTTCTTCATCTTGGTGTGTCCCACTTGTGGATGCTTCCGTGTCGATTCTTGGTTCACCTTGTCGTGAAGTAGAAGCTTCCACTTGGATGGATGAAGTACTCTCCTTCACCTCCGTTGGACGAATTTTGCCAATGGACAAGTCTTGAATTGCTTCTGAAGGGTCTTTGTCTCCTACATCAATTGGCAATTGCTCTACTTGCGAGCCATTAGATTAATCAAACTTCACATCTACCGTCTCTTCAACCTTTCGGGTGAAATTGTTGTAGACACGGTAAGTGTGAGAGTTTGAGCCATAACCAAGTAGAAAAACTTCATGAGATTTAGGAGCAAACTTTGAACGATGATGCTTATCAAGAATGTAGCACTTTGAGCCGAATACTCGAAAGTATCCAGCTTGGGGTTTGTTACCAGTGAGAAGCTCGTATGCCGCCTTGCCGAGTAGCTTGTGAAGATATAAGCGATTTGTTGCGTGACAAGCTGTCTCAACCGCTTCTGCCCAAAAGTGCTTTGGCGTCTTGTATTCATCAAGCATCGTTCTTGCCATTTCGATGAGCGTCCGGTTCTTCCTCTCAACAACTCCATTTTGTTGAGGTGTGTACGTAGCCGAGAACTCATGTGAAATCCCTTCTTCGTCAAGAAAGGTGTCCACATTTGCGTTCTTGAACTCCGTTCCGTTGTCACTCCGAACCTTCTTGATCTTCACATCAAACTGATTTTGGGCATTCCTAGCGAAGTTTTTGAAGATCTTCTGGACCTGCGACTTGTCATTAAGAAAGAACACCCACGTAAATCTTGAAAAATCATCAACTATAACTAGACCAAAGGAATTTCCACCGAGACTCTTGTAGGCGTTGGGACCAAAAAGATCCATGTGAAGTAGCTCGAGTGGCCTCCTTGTGGTCATGATGTTCTTCATGGGATGTCTTCCTCCAACCTGTTTACCTGCTTGACAAGCACTGCAAAGTCTATCCTTATCAAATATGACATCGTTGACTCCAAGGATATTATTTCCTTTAATAAGCTTGTCAAGGTTTCTCATGCCAACGTGACCTAGTCGTCTATGCCACAACCAACCTTTTGAGGATTTAGCAACAAAGCAAGTTTTAGGTTGTGCCTTTTTAGATAAATCGACAATGTAAAGATCACCTCTATGCATACCCATAAAGACCATTTTATGATTGTCTCGACGAAATACTTGGCAATCTACCTCAGTAAATAGGACATTCAAACCGAAATCAGCAAGTCTAGATACTAAAAGTAAGTTGTAGCCAAGAGATTCAACGAGCATGACATTTTGAATGGAACTATCATGTGAGATGGCCACCTTACCAAGGCCAACCACTTTACCCTTTGAATTATCACCAAAGGTGACATATTTTCGAGGGCCGTCATTTTCAGCAAGCTCACGAAACATCTCTTCATCTCCGGTCATATGATCAGTACATCCACTATCAAGAACCCATTCCTTTCCTCCTGATTCATATCCCCGAAGATTTTCCATAAGACCAAAATGTCTCATTGCATCATCAAGATCGAAGTCACTATCATCATCATCATAATATTCATGTTCATCATGATCTTGTGACTCATCATTTCCTAGAGAGGGTAATTCATTAGATAAATGATCATCAAAGTGGTCACTTTTATGAATTCTTATACCTTTGAATATGATATCATTAATGATTCCAACATCTCCTTTAGCATGCTTAAGATTGGTAAGTTCAAATAGACATTTACCAAAACTAGGATCACTAGAATTCATCTTACTCAAGGCAATAGATTTATGGAAAATTTCATCCAAAGTTTTCAAGGAATGATCGGGAAATCGTTCCTCAAGAAATTTCCATATAGTATAGGCACAATTTTGAGTGGGCAAACTAGCAATCAAGTTTTTGGCAATCCTCTAATGATGAGCTCAATAGTTCTAAGATTGCGAATCATGTCAATATCTTCATCTAGGGTAGGATGCAAAGGATCAATATGAAGTGCACAAGGGCTAGCAATATACTTGTTCAAACGATATTGATTGAAGATTACAAGCATCTCATTTTTCCACTCATGAAAATACTTTCCATCAAGAATAGGCACTCTATGTCTAAGACTCACTAGAGTAGACACATCCATATTCCTCCAATGGTGATTAAACCAAGGCAATGGAGACCAATGCTCTGATACCACTTGTAGGATCTAGAAGTAGATGTGTCTAGAGGGGGGGATTAGACACTTAATGCTAAAGTTGCAATTTTTAAGCTTTTTGGTTTAAGTGGAGTTTAGGCACAATTTCAACACACACAATACATATTAAGCAAGAATGCAAAGAGTATATGAGCAGCGGAATGTAAAGCATGCAACTTGCAAGAATGTAAAGGGAAGGGTTTGCAGAGATCAAACGCAATTTGAGACACGGATGTTTTTCCCGTGGTTCGGATAGGTGGTGCTATCCTACATCCACGTTGATGGAGACTTCAACCCACAAAGGGTAACGGTTGCGCGAGTCCACACAGGGCTCCACCCACAAAGGGTAACGGTTGCGAGAGTCCACACAGGGCTCCACCCACGAAGGGTCCACGAAGAAGCAACCACCCACAAAGGGTCCACGAAGAAGCAACCTTGTCTATCCCACCATGGGCATCGCCCACATAGGACTTGCCTCACTAGCGGTAGATCTTCACGAAGTAGGCGATCTCCTTGCCCTTACAAACTCCTTGGTTCAACTCCACAATCTTGTCGGAGGCTCCCAAGTGACACCTAGCCAATCTAGGAGACACCACTCTCCAAGAAGTAACAAATGGTGTGTAGGTAATGAACTCCTTGCTCTTGTGCTTGAAATGATAGTCTCCCCAACACTCAACTCTCTCTCATAGGATTTGGATTTGGTGGAAAGAAGATTTGAGTGGAAAGCAACTTGGGAAGGCTAGAGATCAAGATTCATATGGTAGGAATGGAATATCTTGGTCTCAACACATGAGTAGGTGGTTCTCTCTCAGAACATATGAGTTGGAATGGTGTATGTGTTCTAATAGCTCTCTCATCGAATGAAGAGGAGGTGGAGGGGTATATATAGCCTCCACACAAAATCCAACCATTACACACAGTTTTCCAATCATGGTGGGACCGAATCAACAAACTCGGTCGGACCGAAAAGGTAAACCTAGTGACCGTTAGAGATTTCGGTGGGACCAACTGGATCAACTCGGTGGGACCGATGTGCTGCGGTTAGGGTAAATCCAAAACTCGGTTTGACCGATTACTCAAACTCGGTAGGACCGATTTGGGTAATAAGTGAGACTGAGATTTGGCCAAGCAAAACTCGGTGGAACCGATTGCATATCTCGGTGGGACCGAGAATATTGGAATGGGTAACAGAGAGTTTGCAAGCCCATCTCGGTGAGACCGAGATCCCATCGGTGAGAACGAACTGATTAGGGTTTGGCAGTGGCTTATGACAAGTGAAACTCGGTGGCGCCAGATAGGAAGAATCGGTAGGACCGAGTTTGGCTTAGGGTTTAGGTCATATGTGGAAGTGGGAAAGTGGCTGAGTGTTTTGGAGCATATCACTAAGCACATGAAACAAGAGGCTCATTAAGCAACACCTCATCCCTCCTTGATAGTATTGGCTTTTCCTAAAGACTCAATGTGATCTTGGATCACTAAAATGTAAAATGAGGAGTCTTGAGCTTAAAGATTTAGCCAATCCTTTGTCCTTAGCATCTTGAAGGAGTTCCCACAACCTTTAGTCCATGCCACTCCATTGTTGAACTTATCTGAAAGATGCTAGATAGAAACGTTAGTCCAACAAGAGATATGTTGTCGTCAATTATAAAAACCACCTAGGGAGCACTTGTGCTTTCAACCAAAGAGGAAAGGGGGACACTACGCGGGCTGGCGCCCGCCTGGCACCCTTGGTCGTCATGGCTTGCGTCACGGGCACCGCGTGAGGTACCCCGCCTTGATCTCTCCGCCTCCTCGCGAGCCAGCCTGATGAGGCCGTGCCTGAGGAAGCTCCGTGTCGTCCGCCCCGCGAGGCTTGGCCCCTCGCGAGGGTCTTGGGTCTGTGTTGATGAAGATGGTCCGTGCTGGGCCCCCTTTGAGCCACGCCGCAGGCCGCAGGCAGGCAAGTCTGGGGACCCCCGTTCCCAGAACGCCGACAGTAGCCCCGGGCCCAAGGCACGCCCGGACTTGGCCGTGCAGGGAGGCGAAAGGGCAAGAGCGAAGCATCGCGGGCCCTAACAGCCTGCGGCCTCGGGCGCCGCGTGGCGGTTGATTGGACGTGGGCGTCTCCGCTTCCCCATGGCGCCTCGGCAACTGCACGGATTGGACAAGTCCCTACATGCAAGGCAGGTCATGATTACCTGTGATCGTGGGGGCCGACGGTTGGCCCTCGCCAGCTATAAGTACGGATCGGCGTGCGCCCTTCCAGTTCATCCCCCCTTGCTTCTCCTTCTTATTCATGGCCCCGTCGAGGAGGTTCTCGGCCACAAAGAAGGGGAAGGCTCACCTGGTTGAGCCTGCCTCTCCCCCGCCCAAGCGCGGCCGAGGGCGCCCTCGCAAACATCCTGTGGCCACCACGGCAGCTCCCCGCGGCCGTGGCAATTTCCAGCACGGTGTCGGGCGGACTGCCGCGGCCGGGGGGCGCGCTTCGGTCGCGCGTTCCCCTAGGCCGCGCTTTCGCGCTGCAGAGGTGCTGCCGGAGTTCGTTGTGTGGTCGGTGGAGCCGACTAGCACCTGGCTTCAACTTCCTCGCTTCCTCCTCGGCGAGCTCCCGGCCCGCGCCCCGGGCGGCCTCTGGCTTCAGGCAGACGGATGCTGCAGCCGGGCCTCATGGGCTTCACTAGAGGTCCCTGCAGCCGGGAGCCTGGCCTTGACCCGCGGTTGGCAGACGTTTGCCCGCGCGCGTGGCCTGAGCCGTCGGTGCACCCTGCACTTCAAGTTTGATGGCAATGCCACCCTCTATGTGAGGGTGTTTAGGGAAGATGGTCACCGCGCAGGATGCTGCCCTGAGGACGACGACCGCGGCCGGGAACCCAGCCCCGGGGATGATGGAGAGGACAGCGCTCGCGTGATTGGCGGCGCTCAGGGTTCCCCAAGCTTCACCGGTTCTTTTTCAGGCGGCGACTCTTCCAGTGGTGGCCGCGGTCAGCCTCCACACCATCGTACCTGCTTGGGAGGTGGTAGCGTGTCTGCCCGCCGTCGCACCTCGGTGAAGCGCGAGAGGGAGTCTGCCTGAGCCCCGGAGGCAGCTCGAGTCTTCCCTGCAGGCCGATGTGAGGCGAGCTGCGCCTGATTTGTTCTTTCTTTTCCTTTTTCTTGCGTAAAAAGACAGTAGCGTGGAGCCCTGCGGGGGCGTGTTTGGGTTATTGCTGTTAATCATCGCTTTGCTTCCGTTATCGTGCCTTCTGGCTACGTGCCCGCGCGTGGATAGTTCCCGGCCCCAACCGTGGGGGGGCGACCGAACCAGGCCCTGTGTTCGTGTCGCGGTGCCCGTGGGGCACGGATTGGAGGGGTGCTCCTGTAATGGACCCAGGTCGTGAAACCTTTGAACGACTAGGATAGGAACACTCGCGAGGGCGCTCGGCTGCCCCCTTCGCGAGGCCTTGCATAAAAGAAATCAAGGCAGGAGAGTGAAAAGTCGAAGAACCACAAGCCAAAGACGGCAACAGCTTCAATAAAACTTCGAAAGAATGAACAAGCCAACTGCGGAAAGCAAATGAAAAAGCCGCGTTCGGCACCTAATCTAGTCTTCGACGTCTTCTCACCAACGCGGAGTTAAGTGCTGCCACTGGGCATGGGAGGGAGCCCCAGGGCATGAGGCCGGCGCTCCTGAGACTCCAGGGCGTGTACAGCCCCAACTCATTATTACGTGAGAGTGTCACGGGCGGCGAGCTTCACAGGCGTTGGCCTTATTCACAGGCTATGGGCCTTTTCCAAAACGCGACAGCTTCACAGGCATTCACCTTCTTCACAGGCTCCGGGCCTTTTTCAAAACGCGATAGCTTCACAGGCATTCGCCTTCTTCACAGGCTCTGGGCCTTTTCCAAAACGCGACAGCTTCACAGGCATTCGCCTTCTTCACAGGCTCTGGACCTTTTCCAAAACGCGACAGCTTCACAGGCATTCGCCTTCTTCACAGGCTCTGGGCCTTTTCCGAAACACGACAGCTTCACAGGCATTCGCCTTCTTCACAGGCTCTCGGCCTTTTTAGGGGTAGAACCTCCGGAGGTGCTGGATGTTCCATGCCTTTTGGACCGGCACCCCCTCCTGAGTCTCCAAGTGCGCGGAGCCGGGCCTGGAAACATAAACAACCTTGAACGGGCCCTCCCACATGGGAGAGAGCTTGTGCAGTCCCTCCCTGGAGAGAACCCACCCGAGCACAAGGTCTCCTATCTCGAGAGTTCTGGGGCGGATGTTGCGGCAGTGATATCGTCGCAATGCTTCTTGGTACCTCGCCGCTCGCAGCGCGGCTTCTCGGCGACGTTCCTCCCCCAGCACGAGGTCCATCCCCCGCATGGCGTCCTGCTGCGCCTCGTCGAACGCCAGGACCCGCGCGGAGCAACGTCTGACCTCGTGAGGGAGGACCGCTTTGGCTCCGTAGACCAGGAAGAACGGGGTCTCTCCAGTTGGCTTGGTCGCGGTTGTGCGGATGGACCACAACACGGACTGAAGCTCGTCGTACCAACCTCTACCGCAGGCCTCCAGCTTCTTCTTGAACGTCCTGGTCTTGAGGCCCCTCAGGACCTCTGCGTTGGCTCGCTCGGCCTGGCCCTTGCTTCGGGGGTGCGCCACCGAAGCGTAGCATATCTGCGTTCCAAGGTTAGCACAGTATGTTTTGAAGAGGTTACTGGTGAACTGTGAACCGTTGTCTGTGATGATGCGGTTCGGCACCCCGAACCGGCTCACGATGCCCCTGATGAACTTGACCGCGGAACCCGCAGGGATGGTGCGGACGGCCTCTACTTCAGCCCACTTGGTGAACTTGTCCACGGCGACGTAGAGGTAGCGGTAGCCCCCTGGCGCCTGAGGAAACGGGCCCAGGATGTCCAGCCCCCAGACTGCGAATAGCCACGAAAGGGGTATAGTCTGCAGGCCTCCTGCCGGCTGATGGATCTGCTTGGCGTGGAACTGGCAGGCCTCACAAGCTTTCACCAGTTCGACAGCGTCATTGAGTGTGGTGGGCCAATAAAACCCACTGTGGAACGCCTTGCCGACGAGGGTCCATGATGATGAATGATGTCCACAGTCTCCGTCGTGTATATCTTCCAGCAGTTCCTTTCCTTGCTCCCTGGAGATGCAGCGCAGGGATACATCGTTTGGTCGCTTCCGGTGGAGCTCTCCATCCTTGATGCAGTATGCCGTGGCCTACCGTGCCACACGCTCCGCTTCCTCCTCCTTCTCCGGAAGGGTCCCTTGTGTTAAGTAACTCCGGAGCTCCGTGATCCAGCACCCCTCCCAAGGTTCCATCGTCAGGAGCAGGCGTGCTCCTGAGGCCGGGCCACAGACCGGGGCTCCCGAGGCAGGTGGCTGGGGGAGCTCCTCCCAAGGCTGAGCCATGTTTGACAATGACGGCAAGGCTAAGGGCTTGAAGAGCCGCTCCTCAAAGATGCCAGGCTCCTGAGGTAACCGCCTGGACGCCCGTTTGGCGATGTCATCGGCCTCCTGATTGGTGCCACGGGGCACATGCTGCAACTCCAACCCCCAGAACTACTTCTCCATCCTGCGGACCTCCGCAAGGTAGGCTTCCATGTGCTCATCTTTTGGCTCATACACCTTGTTGGAGAAATTGACAAGGAGCTGCGAATCGCCCTTGATGGTGAGGCGTTTCACCCCCAGGGCAGCTGCGGCCTTCAAGCCCGCTATTAAACCTTCATACTCCGCTATGTTGTTGGAGACCTTTTCACCTTGCTGGAAACAGAGCTGTACAGTGTAGTAGAGCTTGTCCTGAGTGGGCGATATAAGCACCGCCCCAGCCCCAGCTCCATGCCTGGAGAACGCCCCATCGAAGTACATGACCCAGCCTTCTGGCGCCTCGCTTCCCGGGGAGAGGGACCGATCCTCGTCGGCCTTGAGGCCTGGTGCCTCCGTCCATTCTACCACAAAATCCGCTAATGCTGCTCCCTTGATTACTCTAGTCGTGCTGAATTCGAGCTGAAACGCTTGCAGTTCTATGTTCCACTCAGCGACCCTTCCAGCTGAGTTAGGGCTCCTGAGCACTCTCTCCAGGGGGTATGACGAGACGACCTTGATGGGGTGACCCTGAAAATAGTGCCACAGCTTGCGTGAGGCCACCAGTAGCACGAGGAGGAGCTTCTGAGGCATGGGGTACCGTGCCCTCACGTCCCGCAACACCGTGCTGACGAAGTACACTGGGTGCTTGACGAGGTTGGGTGCGTCAGTGCTGGTGGTGCCCTCCGAAGAGCATGGCGCCTCCTGAGGCGGTGAGGCCTCCTAAGGCTGGCCATCTGGGAGAGGGGCCTCTTCCGCCTCTGGTGCACTCCTCTGCGGCGGCTGATCCTCCTCAGCCGCGGTGGCGGTTTCTGTGGGACTTCCATGTTGAGGTTAGTGAAGTCGACACACATCGCTCCTTCCCTCCCTTCTTTGGCACAACGACAGGGTGGGCCAACCAATCCGGGTATCGGACCTCGCGAATGACCCCAGCGGCTTCTAGTTTGCGGGTCTCTTGGACGATGAAGGCCTGCTTTTCTGTGGAGTGCCGCCTTGCCTTCTGCTTCACAGGGCGCACATTGGGGCACACGTTGAGGTGATGCTTGATTACGCTCCTAGGGATCCCCGCCAACTGGTCAGGCTCCCAACCGAATACCTTCTTGTTTGCGCGCAGGAACCTGACCAGGGCCTCCTCCTGCTCGGGTTCGAGGTTGGCGCCTATGGTGAAAGTGGCGTTGGTGGACCTGTCCTCATCGACGGGTATCTACTTGGTTCCTGCCTTGTCTTGGGTGAACAACTGTTTCTTCTTGGCGGGTGCAGCCCCCTTGGGCTCGGGGGTCTCCAAGTCGGCGGTCTGTGCCAACGCCACCGTCTTGAAGGCGAGCTTGAGCACTCGCAGCGCGTCTCCGATGTCCCCGTGCACGGTGAGGACACCGCTGCTCCCGGGCATCTTCATGAGGTTGTACGTCGGGTGCATCGCGGCCATGAACTGGGCCAGCGCTGGGTAGCCGAGGATGGCGTTGTAGGGGGGGCCGATGGGGGCGATGTCGAAGTCGACCAGCTCCGTGCGGAAGTTGTTGTAGGTGCCGAAGTTTACTGGGAGCCGGATTTGTCCCAAGGAGCTGGATGATCCGCCCCCAACGCCTGAGAAGGGCCGGCTGGGTTGCAGCCGTTCCAGGGGTATGCAGAGGAGGTTGAAGGCCTCAACCGAGAGCACGCTGAGGCCCGCACCGCCATCGATGAGAGTTCTGGTGATGGCCACCTGGCAGATGGTGGGGGTGCACAGCATGGGGAGCGCACCCGAGCAGGCCGACTTGGAGGGGTGGTCCTTCGAGCTGAAGGTCAGGCCGGCCTTGGGCGCCGCCCGGTCCGGGAGAGCCCCCTGCCGCGTGGAAGCGGCGCTGACCCGGTGGATGAACGGCTTGACGTGGTGACTTGTAGGCGGCGCCTACGAGCCGCCCAGGAGGGCCGCGACGACCGGGGGTGTTGGTGTAGCGTGGAGGGCGGGGAAGAGGCTGCGGAGCTCTTCCCAAGAGGCCACGGAGGCTGCCGGCAGGTGGAGAATCCATGCGCGCGGAGCGCCAGTGAGGGCCATGGGGAGCCAGTTGGCCATGACCCTATCATCACCTCCAGCTTCGAGGATGGCCTCCTCGTACGCCAGCAAGAAGGCCAGCCGATCAGTCGCGCCGCCGTAGCACGGAGGCGTCGTTGGCTTGAACTTGTCCGGCCACCGTACCCGTTGCAGGGCTGGGGCCAGGGCTCGGAGCCCCCTGGCCCCCGTGCTGGCGCCGGCGGCCGGAGCGGGCGACGCGCTACTCATCGCGAGGCAGGCCGTGGCGGTGGCAGAAGGGAAAACTCCGGTGCACCCCTGCCTGGCGTGCCAAATGTCGGATTTTGGGTTCCGGCAGACCCTTGAGGTTCGAACACTGGGGTGCGCGCGGAGATTTCGCCTTCTACCTACCTGCGCCCCACCGCCACGCTAAGATCTAAGCTATGGAAAGAACAGCACAAGAGACACAGGGTTTATACTGGTTCGGGCCACCGTTGTGGTGTAATACCCTACTCCAGTGTGTGGTGTGGTGGATTGCCTCTTGGGCTGATGATGATGAGCAATACAAGGAAGAACAGCCTCGCGAGGGTCTGTTCTTGGTTGAGGGGATGAACTGCTGGGAGGAGTTCAATCACCCTTCTCTCTCTCTGTGTGATGCTACTCGAACCGATCCCAGCTTGTTTCTGGGTTGGCCGATTCTAGATCCCCTCTACCCTGGGGGTGGCTAGTCCTATTTATAGGCAAAGGCCCTGGGCCTCTTCCCAAATATTGAGCGGGAAGGGCGCCAACAATTGGCCATTTTGAAGGGGAACATCTGGTACACTTATCCTGACTAAAGTTGGTCCTCGCCTGCCAAAGGCTCTGGCGGTGACGCTGGCTTGGGCTCCACAATGACTTCCTCCCTGCCGTTGGGCTGGTCTTGGTCTCGTTGCACCGAGACGGGTGCCTTTGCTTGATGCTCTCGCCTGCGCTTGCTCCCTTTCCACCAAAGAGGAAAGGGGGACACTGCGCGGGCTGGCACCCGCCTGGCACCCTTGGTCGTCATGGCTTGCTTCACAGGCACCGCGTGAGGTACCCCGCCTTGATCTCTCCGCCTCCTCGCGAGCCAGCCTGATGAGGCCATGCCTGAGGAAGCTCCGTGTCGTCCGGCCCGCGAGGCTTGGCCCCTCGCGAGGGTCTTGGGTCTGTGTTGATGAAGATGGGCCGTGCTGGGCCCCCTTTGAGCCACGCCGCAGGCCACAGGCAGGCAAGTCTGGGGACCCCCGTTCCCAGAACGCCGACAATCGCCGGCTCCACCGAGGCCCCGCCCCACTGACAACGAGGCCGCGCCACACAGAAAACAAGGAAGAGTTGAACACGGTAGGTCGCCACAGCTCGGGTCCAAGTAAGGCCACCGCTGCTACCCTCCTGTTGATGCCAAGCTAGGCGGGTTGACCATTGACGGCCGGTTAGCTTCTTGGCGGTGACGTGGAGTCGGGGAGTTCTGCTGGAGAATAGCGCTGCTTCTACTTAACTGCTGGTGCAGTTAGCTGACTGACGCGTGGGCCCAACAGGCCACATGTCAGTTACGCAATTGCACCTGCAGTTAAGTCATTGAAGCTTCTGTTCGGCTCAACGGGACACAGGTGGGTAGCTTCGGTTAATTAATTATACCTCCAGCGCACCCCTTTTTAGTTGAAGAATGTATGAAATGTAATGAAATCTAGCATGTTTATATGAAATCCGACCGTGTATGAATGAATTTATTTCGATTAGTTTGAATTCTTGTATCACTGGCATTCGATGAACATGCAAAACAATATGTACTAGCATTATTCCCAGGGTGATCACCTCGTTTGCAGTAGTTTCACATGTACTCCCTCCGGTCCTTTCTAGTCTGCATACAAGTTTTGTCTGCAGTCAAAGTATCTCTACTTTGACCAATCTTATACAAAAAAGTATGCACTTTCACAATGTGCGAAGTAAAAAGGAACAGAAGCAGTACAAAGAGTTTGAGTAGCTTTTTAGCATTTCTGTACATTGCAATCAAACACACAGGCCTGGCAATTCATAGAGAACATTCAAAACAACGATGATTATGCATCTCAGTGACTCACATGTCAGAGGCAATATTTACTTCACAACTAAAGAATAAAGAAAAAATTGATCGACGTTGCTGACAGCAAAGGGCATCCCATTCGAAAATATCAAACGCATGTCTTGCTAAAATCAATGAGCAAAATTTGACAAGGTTGTCCCATTCCAAAATATCAAATGCCTACGATTATGGAATGGGCAGGGTTTGCCATCAGTTCAGACATTTGTCACAACAAAAAAATGGAGATTTTTGTCAGTCCTTCTGAGCTGAAGTTAGTTTGGTCTTGTGGGGAGTAATGTAACCATCCTTCAACTGCTCCTTCTGATGATAAGATAGACAGGGCTTCTTCATCCTGGCATAATCGAAACTAGTCACTTCACGTACTCCATATTCTTCTTTAGAGGAAGATGATCTTGTTGTGCAAAGACAAGAGGACTACTAAATGCTAGCATCACTGTTTGCTCGAAAAAAAGGAAAGGAAATATTTAAAACAGCACAGATGAAGCACTTCCCAAGGAGAATACCACTTTTTCATGACAGTATCTAAACAGTAGCACAACACCAATAGAGATGACAAAGCTCAATCATATGGATGAAATCAGTGGCCGAGTACCAACCTTTGTCAGGAGGCTTATTGTGTAGAGCATACAGATGAAGCAATTCTCCGGAACCATCTGTTGCTATCTACGATGGTGGCCATGCTTACTGTATACTCCTCGATTAGTTTAATGTTTCCAACATCTTCTTGTGCAGTTCCACTAAAATATATGGTATCTTCAAAGAAGATCCCTTTTGCACAAGTAGAGATAATTACATATTACATTAAGAGTGGCATCAAATCAGTGGCAAAACAATTGCTCGTTCTAGCCATAGCAATAAATTAAGATGCAAAACTATATCATTACTTGTGTCATCATAGTTCCGGTGCTTCATTACAGCACCGGGAGTTGATTTTTGTTTTTCTTCCCCCTTGTTCTTCCCCTTCATCACTTGGTTCAATAACAAACAAGCTTCGCCTTCAATGTAAGATTTGGCATGTCAATTAGGGAGCACAAGTATAGTACTAAACTTAATTTTCTGATGAAAGTGGCAATATACAGGCCAGCAGTTGTGATATATACTTATCTTACCTCAATGGGATATTACGGTGCACATACAGATTGGAAGTCTTGTCTCCATTTGTGCAGTTCACTAAAATCAAGCAACATTATCGTACAAGTAGCACAACATATGAATGCACACTGCAGAATCATGTGAAAGAAGGCTAGTACTGACCTCTCATGATGCGGAATTCAAACAACTCATAAGGAGAAGATCTGAACCAAATTCGCCTTAATGGATAGGAAGTAAGATCTCCTCTTGTGCAGTTCCACTAAGATCAAGCAATCAAGCAACGTTGTCAGTGAGACATTTTGGTTGAACTGCACAAAACACTCTTAAAACAAAAGTGTTTTGTGCAGTGCAACAAAAGGTCACAATGGCAACGAGGTGAAGCAGATAACCCTATTTACACAGAGTTGCAAAGGAAACAATTAGTGGTCAATAACGGTGGATGACATAGAAGCCAACAAAAAGAAGCATCTACCTTATCTAAATGGAAAAGAAAGCAAGACAGTAGCATTTCTCAAATGGTGGCATTGATTAATATTAACATAGAGATTATATTAACAATAAAATTTGTTAAACATGTAATTTTCTTTTAACTGTGGCATTGCATCAATTTTCCAGCGGCATTATTAGAGGGTGTTTGTTTACAGGGACATTTTGGTGTAGGGACTAAAAACACTCCGTGTCAGTCCCATCTAAACCAAAGAGGAGGGACTAAAAGTGGGCATTTGGGACTAAAGAAAGAAGACCCCGAGGGAGTCTTTTTGGGACTTTTTCCAAAAGTGCCCCTGCCACGCATCGCACCTTGTCTCTATTAGTTCATTGCTAGGGGTAACATGGTCTTTTAGCATGTCATTTAATAACCTCTAGTCCATGTTTAGTCCCTGGAACCCAGCAGGTAGGGACTAGGGAGTTTTTAACCCAACAGGGCCTTAGATTAACAATAGCTAATGAGTTGCACGGGACAGTGGACGCACCAGCACCATGTGCATCTACCGATGTACTGTGGTCATGCACAGTCTGTTGCAACAAAGAACAAACAACCAAGGAGTATATTTGTGTTGGTCCTAGTTTTGTTATCTTTAGACGCCTTTCCCTACGTGAGCGCAGCAAACCTAGTCCTGCTCAAACTCTACAACCTTGTCCCTTCCTTTCCTTTTTGAACTAGTACTTTCGCCCCTTCCTTTCCTCTTTGAACCATGTCCTAGAATTATGCGATACAACTTTCCCCACTACTTTCCCCCATTCCTTTCCTCTTTGAACCACGTCCTAGATTAATGCTATACAACTTTCCCCCTTCATTTCCTCTTTGATCCACGTCCTAGATTCATGCTATATACAACTTTTCCCACTACTTTCCACCACTCCTTTCCTCTTTGAACCACGTCCTAGATTCATGGTATACATGCAGCTAGAGCAATGCATGTGGAGTAAGTAAATTATACCTTAAGGTTCTTGGGGCGTGGTTCGGTGGGCGATGGGATGGCAGCGAAGAAGAAGGGGTCAGAGGCCCTCCTGCGCCGCCGCTGGGTGGAAAGTGAACAGCTGCGCCGGTAGTCCCTCCCTGACGGCGACAGCATTAAGCCTCCTTCCCTTCCCGGTGGACGGATCCTGCCGGCTCTTTGAGCAGCAGTGAGGGGAGAGAGAGGCCAACGAAGTCTTGTTTAGATCTGGAGAGGGCGAGAGAGTGTGAAGAGAGCAACTACAAGCGCTGAGGCTCCAGCGTGTATATATATACTGGAGAGAGAGTGTGAAGCGTGCAAACCCTACAAAACATTTTGACCAGTCAAAGAATCCTCCTGGCACAAATTATGCTCAAGTGTAGTTATCGAACCCGAGACCTCAAGTTTGGTGAGCGAACAGGCTAACCAGCTACACAACCCTCCTGTTATGTTCAACGAGAGGGAAATAACCTTTTATACATTCCTGCATTCGTGTGACAAGCATGCCGTGTTTTTTTGTGTGTGTGGGAGTCATTGGGATTTCAATCATAATCGTGTCATGTGGCTTTGGTGGTAAGACTATCCACAGTGGTGCAGAAATAATGCAGCCTTAGTCACCTTACCTCTCTCCATGTAGTACATTGGGTCCCACCAGTCAGAGATTGAAACAAACAAATTAATAAGAAAAATTAAAAGCGCCAGCGGTGTATCTTACCTCACACATCTCGCTACTGCTCGGGAACACTGTCGAATTGATCCCTCTGTTCGCTCACGTATTATTTTAAGTGAATCCTTATTATGACATGCACACAATTTTTGGGCACTTGTATTCGACTTAAGTCAGTGTAACACCCCGGATGTAATTTACCTTATATGTATCCCAACTCTTGCCGTTTCCGGCACTAAGTTATTTTATTTTCCTCGGGTTCAGGTTTTTGTCTCCGTGTGTTGTTGCTTTTGTCATGCATCTCATATCATGTAATCAGGTGCATTGCATTTGCATATGTGTTCGTCTCATGCATCCGAGCATTTTCCCCGTTGTCCGTTTTGCATTCCGGCGCTCCTATCTCCTCCGGTGGTCCTTTCTACTTCTTTTCGTGTGTGGGGGTTAAACATTTCTGGATTGGACCGAGACTTGCCATGCGGCCTTGGTTTACTACCGGTAGACCGCCTGTCAAGTTTCGTGTCATTTGGACTTCATTTGATACTCCAACGGTTAACCAAGGGACCGAAAAGGCCTTGTGAGTGTTGCAGCCCAACACCCTTCCATTTTGGCCCAAAACCCACCTAAACACTCTCCATCATCTAGAGCGTTCGATCACGATCGTGTGGCCAAAAACCGTGCTCAATTTGGAGCCTCCTAGCTCCCTCTACCTATAAATATGTGCATCTCCCCGAAAAATCCGGATCCCTAACCCTGGCCTCTTCCTCCTCCCGCCGCCGGACACGTCCGCATCGGGCCAGACACGTCCGCTGGCCGCCGCCCGACGAACCGCAGGCCGCCATGTGGCGAGCTAGCCACCACCACCGCCTCCCGCACCGTCGGCTCGCCGAGGCCCGAGGCAAGCCCCCGTGGCCCGAGTCGCCCCGCGCGCCGGCGCGCCTCCGCCCGCCGCCACCCGCGTCGTCCGCCGCTTCCTGTCGCCGGACGGAGCCGAGCTCCACCGCAGCCGAGTCTCCGCGCCCGCCGGCCGCCCCGAGCCGCCGCGGCCTCCTCCCCGCCGGTGCCTGGCGCCTCTCCTCGCCGACCCGCGCCGCCGAGCTCCGGCGCCGCCCTTCGTCGACCCAGCCTCCCCGTCCATCCTCGCCGGCGCCACGTCGTCCTCCCGCTCCGGCCACCTCATCCCGCAACTCCGGCAAGCTACTCTGGCCAACCTCGGGAAGCGTGTCCCCAGATCCAAATCCAGTTTTCGCGAGGGTTGACTTTTATCCCCAAAAACCCTAGTTTTTTTGCGATTTTCATCATGTCGTATCTCCGCATCCGTAGCTCCGATTTGTGCGTGTAGCATATCAAAATGTCCGCCTCAATGAGTACATCATTTCATCTCACTTCATCATTTTCATTTGAGCTCATCTTGATGCCCGAAATGCTGTTGGAAGAGGGCTATATGATAAAATTGCCAGATCTGTTTCATCAAATAGATATTTGTCATTTTTGCCATGATTAATGTGTGCATGATATGCTCTTGAGCTCTACATGTGTTTTGTTATATGCCATTCCATCTTTATAGAGGTGCTTACCATGTATTTTTGTGATATGTGTGATGACTAGCACAAGCTTGCAAAGTCTTTGCTCTGTTTTTGTCGTTATGCCATATGTTCATGTTGTTTCCTAATGATCTGTGCCTCTTTTGGGGATGATCAGTGAGGATGATTTGTTAACCTTGTGGTGCTCTATCCATCCATGTCTTTGTTTGCATTTATGGAGCACCCTAGCTTGAGTCAATCGAGCTCTACTTTTGCTATTTCGTGAATCCTGGCAGATTGTTGACTTGTTAGCGATTTTGCCGAGGATGATGCTATTGATCCATGCATGCTATGTTGTTGTTCTTGCCATGTCTAGCTTCTATGCCATGTATTCTTGATGGGTGTATGCTTAGTTTGTCATGCCATGCTCTGTAGTGAGTGCATCGAGCTCGTGAACATGCCTACTCGCTAACTGATTTGCATGCTCCAGTTTTTCACCAAGTCTGTAATCTGATTATGTTTTTGCCATGTTCACATGCTTGCAATTGTATTTTCTGATCCCTTTTGGCTCAAGGTCACTAAGGGACTTTTGTTAACTGCTTTGAGTAGCTTCATGCCATGCCTTGCTTTGCCATGTTAAGTTCCTGTAGCATGTAGTTTTCATGCTCTATAGTGTGCTACCTGATGTTTAATTCCAGACTTGTGTTAATTTCACTAAGTCTGAAACCTGTTATCATTTGCACTTTTGCCATGCTTGTTTGAACCTGTTAATGGATGAATTGGCCGTAGCTCAGTGTTCATCTTTTGTCAAGAATAATGAGTGGATCCCTTCCATGTATTTTGTTGTCATGTTTGAGTGCTGTAGCATAATTATCTTGATGCTTTTAGATGGCTACTTGCTGATTATCGCAGACCGGTGCCATATTTGTTTTGCTTGCCATTTCCAAACCGTGCATCCGATTCCGGTGATCTTTATATCGATTTCAACCGAAATCACCTCACCTTTCCAGTGGAACTCTTGGATTTCCAAGTTGAGGCCAGGTTCAATCATTCCTTGTCAAATCTTGCATATGCATCACATATCGCATCCCGCATAGCATACCATGTTTGCATCATGTTGTTTGAGCATTGCACGTGGTTGATTGTGTTCCTTTTGCTTGTTTGTATTGTTTGGGTAGAGCCGGGAGACGAGTTCGCTAACGAGGAGCCCGTTGAGTTCTCTTACGAGGATCAAGTCAACTCTGACAACTTTGCAGGCAAGATGATCATACCCTCGAAATCACTTCTATCTTTGCTTGCTAGATGCTCGCTCTTTTGCTATGCCTATGCTACGATGCCTACCACTTTCTTATCATGCCTCCCAAATTGTCATGACAAACCTCTAACCCACCATGTCCTAGCAAACCGTTGATTGGCTATGTTACCTCTTTGCTCAGCCCCTCTTATAGCGTTGCTAGTTGCAGGTGAAGATCGAAGATCGTTCCTTGTTGGAACATTGTTTATTGTTGGGATATCACCATATTATCTTGTTATAATAATGCATCTATATACTTGGTAAAGGGTGGAAGGCTTGGCCTTTTGCCTAGTGTTTTGTTCCACTCTTGCCGCCCTAGTTTCCGTCATATCGGTGTTATGTTCCCGGATTTTGCGTTCCTTATGCTGTTGGGTTATAATGGGAACCCCTTGACAGTTCGCCTTGAATAAAACTCCTCCAGCAATGCCCAACCTTGGTTTTACCATTTACCACCTAGCCTCTTTTTATTTTGGGTTTCCGGAGCCCAAGGGTCATCTTTATTTAAACCCCCCTGGGCCAGTGCTCCTCTGAGTGTTGGTCCGAACTGGGTAGCCTGCGGGGCCACCTCGGGGAAACTCGAGGGTTGGTTTTACTCGTAGCTTGACCTATCTGAGTGTGCCCTGAGAACGAGATATGTGCAGCTCCTATCGGGATTTGTCGGCACATTCGGGCGGTGTTGCTGGACTTGTTTTACCATTGTCGAGGATGTCTTGTAAAACCGGGATGCCGAGTCTGATCGGAATGTCTCGGGAGAAGGAATATCCTTCATTGACCGTGAGAGCTTGTGATGGGCTAAGTTGGGACTCCCCTGCAGGGATTTGAACTTTTGAAAGCCGTGCCCACGGTTATGGGCAGATGGGAATTTGTTAATGTCCGGTTGTAGATAACATGAAACTTAACTTAATTAAAATGAATCAACCGCGTGTGTTACCGTGATGGTCTCTTCTCGGCGGAGTCCGGGAAGTGAACACGGTGTTGGAGTAATGCTTGACGTAGGTTGTTCTATGATCACTTCTTGATCATAGTTGTTCGACCGTGCTTTTGCCTTCTCTTCTCGCTCTCTTTTGCGAACAGGTTAGCCACCATATATGCTAGTCGCTTGCTGCAGCTCCACATATTACCTTGCCTTACCTATAAGCTTAAATAGTCTTGATCGCGAGGGTGCGAGATTGCTGAGTCCCCGTGACTCACAGATTACTTCCAAACCAGATGCAGGGACCGATGATACCGTTCCAGATGATGCGCTTGAGCTCAAGTGGGAGTTCGATGAAGACTCTCGCCGTTACTATGTGTCTTTCCCAGATGATCAGTAGTGGTGCCCAGCTGGGGCGATCAGGGACCGTGTCGCATGTGGGGGTTGATCTTTTATTTTGGTACTGTAGTCGGACCATGAGTGTATTGGATGATTGTAATGTTATTCATGTATTTGTGTGATGTGGCGAGTGTAAGCCAACTATGTACCTTTACCCCTTTTATCTATTTACATGGGTTGTTGTGAAGATTACCTTACTTGCGACATTGCTTTCAATGCGGTTATGCCTCTAAGTCGTGCTTCGACACGTAGGAGATATAGCCGCATCGAGGGCGTTACAGTCAGTGTGCCACCGTATCTCGTATACTTACTACTCCCTCCGTCTAGGTGTAATAAGTCACGTTAGAAGGTGCAACGGGACCAAGGTGTGTGTGTGTGTGTGTGTGTT
Source organism: Triticum urartu (assembly GCF_003073215.2). Classification (NCBI taxonomy): domain Eukaryota; kingdom Viridiplantae; phylum Streptophyta; class Magnoliopsida; order Poales; family Poaceae; genus Triticum; species Triticum urartu. Next base: position 131,356,796 of record NC_053025.1, on the reverse strand, counting down.
TAACACCATGTGTGTGTGTTAGAGAGAGCGACAGATCGACCTACTCCTACAGAGAGATGTTGTGTAGTGTACGATTTTAGCCGCGAGAGTCGATGCATCCTCTCGTTTCCGGGTGTGTCCGGTAGGGACATGCGGACAGCTGCCACACCCACTCCTGACCAGCCTTGCCCACCCAAAGCCCCTCCATCGCCCGCACACGCTTCCCGCCTGAAACGGTCAGCGCCGCTCCAAAGAATCGGTGTCGCATTCATGCCCGGGCAGAGCGGGCGCGACCTCTCACTGGCACAAGAGTGATGGTTGCTTCGTCCGTCCAACTTACTGCTGGGTCTATGTGATTTGACGGCTCATTGGTCTTTATTACTAAGGTGGTAGGACTGCTGGATGTCCCACGCTTTCGGCAAAAGGAGGTATACTACTACTAGATTACAATTTTCTCCATTCTTACAGCGGAGGCGTGCAAGAGCAATGAAAACACGCAGGCTCAGTGATTACATGGCCCACCTCACACTATCACCGTGAGACACCTAACTCTTTACATAGTACTCCCTTCGTTCCTAAATATTACTAGATGAGTCCCCGCGCATTGGCGCGGAACAGCGGTATATCTCTTTGCGCAAAATTATCGATTTCATAGAACAATAAAAAACTCTATAACCGCATGAAAAATGTGGTAGCCAAACTAAATAAACTCCCATCATCATTTAGATCATCCCACGTAAGGAAAAAAGATCAGCCAACTCGTACTGCATAATGGGATTATATTTTTCTTTTTGACATGTTAATGGGACTTAAATGCTCACTTACATGCATGCTACCGGTGCATGCTTGCATGCAGACATGTTGATGTGATTCAAAACCCACTCACATGCATGTTGCATGGTATTTCTGCATGTTTGCATGTGGCTTAGTGTAGAGCCTCTCAACGTCAAGATCAGAGGGCTATTATGGACCGATTTACTTCATCTAACGGCTACATCAATTTTGATTACGTGGCTCAAGGAGAGGATAGAGAATTCCTAGTAGTGGGGGCTAGCTATTACTAGTAGATATAAGTCTTTGTAGATATTCCACTACATACGGAACAAAATGAATGAATCTACACTTAAAATGCATCTATATACATCTGCATGTGGTTCATGGTGAAATCTCTACAAAGACTTATATTTAGGAACGAAGGAAGTACTAGTATAGTACGTGCTGTAATTTATCAGCGAGATAAATTTGTACAATGCTATGAAGCTTCCAGCTTCTGTTACATGTATCTTGCGTCCAAGGTTGCCCGTTGCAACATTTCATCAAATACAAAGAAGACTAACATGCATGCTATTGCATCTCAATGATTGACAGATCATAGCAAATATGTACTCCCTCCGTTCCAAAATAAGTTTCTCAACTTTGTGCAAACTTTAGTACAAAGTTGTACTACTACTAAAGTTGACACTTATTTTGGAATAGAGGCAGCTAAAGAAAAAAAACGATCCATGCCGTCCCTAGCCCTTGAACCGTGAACCCTGACCAGGCTTCAATTTGCTGGCAACGTTCGATCTTCCTAATAAATGAAGTTTGCAACCTTTTGACCATTGGATCATTTTGTGCAGTTTCACCAAAATCGAGATGAGTATCCCTGTGGCAAAGAAATTGAACAAGTGTGATTAGAATAAGATTATTGGGACTAGTTGATGAGACATAAACTCATCACAAATACAGTACGTAGAAGCCAGTAGAGGTATGTGCGGGGCAAAGAAGTAGAGAAATATACATAGGGAGTGATGTGGGCAGCTGGAGAAGTGGTGCAAGCCGGCTGTAAAGGGAGTTGTACCTGAGGGACATAGCTCAACCTTGAGGAGGGCGGCAGGAGGCGGCAACTTCCCAGGTCGCAGCAGTGAGCAAGGGACGAAGGCAACCTCACCGGCTTTGTGAGAGAGAACGGCGGGGACCCCTGATCGGGACATGCTGACAATGGGTTTTCGCCGTCGGCGACGGCCACCGCATCTACACTAAACATCCACCCCTTCCCCTAGCGGACGTGATCTGCCGGCATGTTAGAGATGTGGCCATAGTCGTTTTGTGCAAGAGAGTGTGAAGAGAGCAACCCCAGCAAGGAACCGTGGAGGCTGGCCCGTCCTGACTATGTATATAGTGGAGCGGTTTCCTTTTCTCTCCATATGAACCTATCATATTGCGTACGTGCCACTAAAGAAAAAAACTTTATTTATAAATGATGCGGCACCTACTACTCATTCTCCTATAACCTTGCGCTTGGCATCTCCAAAATATTAACCTTGCGATTGGCTCTTCGCCTCTTCGGGAAGTCGAGCAATAATGGTAGTGCAGTTTATATCGTTCTGGCTATATGAGACCGAATGAATTGCTGCACGTCCACCACGTGGGCGAGGGTCGAGGGGCGAGGGAGAGTGCAACATACAGAGCAAAATGAGTGAATCTACACTCTAAAATATGTCTATATACATCAGTGTTTGGAGTATGTACTAGTAGCTCATATTGAAATCTATTAAAGGACATATATATTCCAAATAATATGATATAATCTCTATAACCAAGGTAGTAGGGACGAGGAGTAAACGGAGGGAGTAGTAAATTTTTCTCCTCGTCCTGCGAGCCACCGCGCGCATGGGCGATTGAGCGGGCGTAAGGCGTGGTAAGCAAGCTTCACCTCATCCTGCGAGCCACCGCGCCCGTGGGCGGGGGAGACGGCATACTAAGCAAGCTTCTCCTCGTTCTGCGAGTTGACGGGACACATCAAAAGTACTCCAGTGTATAGAGCCTTGCCTCTAAGGTAGGCCCCACATGGTTTGCCTCTTTTTTAACATAACACGTCAAGTCGCAATTTGTTTGTTCACCCGTGGTAGACGATCCTCCCTCCACCAAGTGGACAACCAGTACACGTGCCAAATTACCACGTGGGCTGCCTTTTTCGTACAGAAATGAACTCCACCGTGTACCCGCGCGAGTGTGGTTGGGAAAGAGATGGGAGTACGTGCGCCGTGCATGCACCTCTTCTCTTCGTGCACGTCCCCCACCTACGTGGGTGTGTGTGAGAGATACAAACCGCGTTCGTGAGTGTTTTTTGTTTTGGGGTGGGGGTGGGGTGGGGGTTGATTTCATGAATTATTTGTGGGAATATGTGTTGATGACATCTCAAACAAAATTTTGCATGCAATGTGTGTGAAATGGAGGCCTATCCATATCATACATAGAGGGTCGGGCAATCCACGAGAAGAGAGGGAGGGGTCATAGCTATTGATAGAGTCGAAGAGAGGATCAAGTGGGTGGGTGCGAGATCAATGAAGAGAGCCATCGAAATTGTGTGTGTGTACAAGTCAAAGATATAGGGCGACTGGCCTATCGGAATGTTAGAGGGCACACGTCAAGTTTGTGTGTGGCAGGGAGACATGACTAGAGCGCTCGATGTATCAGTGTGTGGGGGGGAGGGGGTGGTGGGAGGGGTAGGCAGAGGCCTAACTATAGAGGTAGAACGACTCGTATATGTGTAGAGAAGGAGAGACCCAGCTATGTCTTGAGGGAGATCGGTCGACATCCATACATAACTAAAGGACGGGAAATATGATGGGAGAGAGAGAGGAGAGAGAGAGAGAGAGGGAGGGAGAGGGAGGGAGAGGGGGAGAGTGTTGGATGGGTGATGGAGTTGCTTCTCGAAGATGGTGGGAGAGGCCTACTAGACAAACTGAGAGTGGAACTGCAATGTTATCAATAAGAGTGGGGATGTGTTTCTGTGTGTGCCTGTGCGTGATAGATCTGTTGGGATGCATCCATGGATGATGAAGGGGAACCATGTGTTTGGTAAGCAAACCTAACTAGATCAGTAGATCAATTGTTGTTTGTCGGAGGAAGGGAGAGACACAACTAATGAGGTAGATTGATTGACGTGTGGGTAAAAACGAGTTATAAGAACCTAGCTAGCTTTATGTATAGCAAGAGATCGATCGGTGTACGTCCATTTGTTAGAGGCAAATAAGGCCCAGCGAGACGGATAGACGGAGAGAATGGAGCTAGGAGGTGGTGCGAGAGGCCCAATTACTAGCTAGATAGGGGGAGGAGTGTGTGGTTGTGAGAGCGATGAAAAGAGGGGCGAGAGTTTACACGTGTGTCTGACCGTATCAGAGACACGAGGCAAGGACACATAAAGGAGGAGATTGAAGGTGTGTTTGTATGTTGTAGGCAGACATCGCTGGAGAGGTTTATCGATCGGTGTATGTCGGAAAGGAGTTGTGGAGACTCTGGGAGAACGACCTAAAGAAAAAAACGAATGTGCCCGGTGGATAGAATGCCGAGGGAGGGGGAGGGGGAGGAGGGCGTGTGCATGCACGAGAGAAAGTTAGTGGTAGCTACAAAGGTTAGAGGATTGTGTGGGTGTAAGAGACTAACAAAGATCATAATTTGATATGAAAGCGGATTCAAATATTTGAATAGGAGATCATAGTGTTTTAAACATTGCATGCATGAATATAGCAGTGATACACGTGTTGTGCACATGTTATACCATAATGTGATAATGCATGGCGTTTGCAAGTCATAGCTAAATGTCGAACAATCTAAACCATACTATACATCAAACAATCTCACATTTTATTTGAATTTGTGATAATGTGTGGCGTTTGCAGCTTACAACTAAACATCGAACAATCTAAACAATACTATATATCGAACATTCTCACATTTTATTTGAATTTGTGGTAATGTGTGGTGTTTGCAACTCACATCTAAATACTTGTAGGCGTAGGGGCGGGGCACCATATATAATGTGATAAACACATTATACATATGAGACATGGTTTAGATTATGAAGATCTAGCTAGAGCTAGAAATGTAATGTGATTTGAAATCAAAATAAAGTGGATTCAAAAAATCTAATTCGAGTTCATATAGTACACATAGTTCATATGTAACTCGAGACTAATCATGTGGTGTGCTGTGAAGATAATACACAAACGATGGTTTAACTTAACAATAATGATGATTGTAGATCTTATTAAAATAGAGAAACGAATTCAAATGCTTTGACTTCACAACAATCATTACTGTAGATCTTATTCAAATAGAGAAACGAATTCAAATTTTGTTCACATTGAAGTGGTAGTATATACGTTTGGAATGCACTAAAACGTTCATTTGAGTAGTAGGTTGCATGCATTATACACGTAACGAAATATTTTAATTGAACATAACATGAATTCAAAGTTTTGAATGACATTTGTAGGGCGCATTGATTTGGTACAGTACACATTAGGCTTGTCCGGAAATTTCAACCCGCGCCTTGTTAGCCCGAAATATTTAAGATATATCTTGTCTCATTGTGCTCCGACAACTCCCTCCATCTCAACCCGCGCCTTGCTATTCCGAAATTACAATGCCCACCAAAAATCCCACCTCCTATGAAATCCCGACACGCGAAATGCCCGTGGTACCCCTGAACCGAAAGAACCGCCTCAAATCGGAGGGGGTACTTTCGTAACTTACCCCGCATTTCGGACAAGCGCGTCTCTAAGCCATGGTTCCCCACTACCATCCCATCTGCCCACCCATTCGTACACCGAGGCCGCGAAAACCCGCGACGAAACCCCACACCCTGCTCCGTCTGCCACCTCGCCGGAGGCTCTTCCCCGACGATGTCGTCCACAGCAACACCTCGACGTCCCTCATCCACCGTACCGGATGAGGATCCGTCGTCGATCTCATTGTCCCGCCGGTTCAGCCACCCCGTCCTCCACCTCCAAGGAGTTGCCCCGACGTTCCCCTCGTCTTTCGCGCCACCTCCATTCCCACACCGCCGTCTTCACCTGCACCACCGGAAGAGCATCATCATCACTGTTCTCCTTGGATGAAGCTGCGGCCTAATCGGCGCCACCAAAGAGGTTGTACACTAATCGCCACATTTTCTCCTTGATTCGATCTCACGATGCTGCCGGCGCTCGGTCCCGAGCCGACACGGCGCGGCTCCATCCAGGGCGGTGTCGCCGGCCACTTCCTCCACGGAGCCGCTCCCTCGGCGGTGACGTCCACATCAATAGGACCTGCTGCTGCTTTAGCTCTCGCTCGCGCTGCTACTCTGCTCTTGCTCTCGGTCCCCTGCCTGGTCTGCTCTTGCTTGCGATGCTGCTCCAATTTAGCTACACTTCACTCCGATGCCGCCGGGGTGAAGGAAGAACCAGCCGCAGTGGGGAGGGGGCTCGCCGGAGTGGTACCCCACTATCTATCTTAGGGTTCAGGATGGGGGCGGTGGTCGCCGACGGTGGCGGGGCGTTGGCGGGGCGGTGGCGTGGGGATCGCCGGAGAAAAAGCTCTGCACGGGGGGGCCTAGAGGGATGGCCGGGGCGGCGGCGGACCGGCGGTGGGGAGTGTTTTCGGGGCGGGCGGGGCGGCGCACCGCCGGCCGCGGGCGGCGGGGGGCTGCTGTTTAGCCGGCTCAGGGGGTGGAGGTTGAAGATGAACCGCAGGCCCTTGATTTCGTATCCAACGGCTGCAAAATCGACTGACCAGAGATGAAAAGTCAGTCGACCAACGTGTAGCCTCACCTTGCTAGTGCGTTCAGTTTCGACAGCAAAATTCAATTTCGACAGCGAAATTCAGTTTCGACAGTTAAGTTCAGTTTCGACAGTTAAATTCAGATTTGACAGTTAAGTTCAGAGATGAGCGGCTGATGTATTTTACATCTAGCACTTTGTGTTTATGTATTTTATGTCGTGTATTGGAGATGCTATTAGAATTCCACTGAGGTTAACGTTGTTCATTGTCTCTCTTGTCCTGCTTCAGCATCTGCATCGTACAACTCACTGAGCTGCTCCAACAACGAAACCCTCCATCACAGCGGAGCAGTACCTCGGGCTCCATCTCCAGATGCCTAAGATCTTCTTCCCCTCCTCCGACAGCCAAGTCAGCCGGAGCATCCTCACCGGCCAACCCAATCACGCTGAGATCGACATGGCTTCGCCAAAGAGGTTGTACACTTGTTGCATCTCTTTTTTACGAATTTGTTCCTTTAGTGTCTCCTTGAAAGAAAAAATGTAGGAATTTTAATTTTCACTTGTCCTCCTTTTCAAATTCCTATTCATGAAGCACAAGACTAAGAGATAGTAGCATAATAGCATTATAACCATACATTTTCTTGTGGTTTGACTTAATCTCACCATGCTTCTTTGCATCCTGTGATCATCCAATTGTTGTGAATCAAACACCCAGATTGGCAGAAATCCTGTGTTTTTAAATTCTCTATTTTGCACGTGCATTCCTATCCTATTCTTGTCTATTTTCTATCGCTGCATTGTTGGAATCCTCCAATTCAAATGAGCCCTTATAGAATTACTTCTCTTACAGATAGTTGTCAAAGAAAACCTTGCGTGGTTTGTCCCGCTCCTGCTGCGCCGTCGTCCACCCTAGCTCAGCTGCTCCAACGACAGAAGGGTCTAGCACAGCAGGGATCTGGCCTCCAGACTGTCTTTCGCCGCCTCAGATCTTCTTCCCTGCCGCTGGCAGCCATGAAAACTGCACTACCATCATCAACCGAGAAGATGACCTCGAGGCCTACACGGGTCCGCAAGAGAGGTCGCACTCTTTTATGTCTTCTTATGTTATGCACCGCTTAATATTACATGCTACTTTATCATCCTGTTCACCGATTAGACTCTGAGTCAGCTCCAAACTAATGGTCAAACTTGAGTTTTTAAATGGTTGTGGGGTACATATCGGGGCCGCTATCAATAGTATCTATCTACTATCTGGTTAATCTCCGGTGTCTACTATGAGTTTCATGTTGGGTGGGAAACAAATAGTAAAGAAGCCATTATCTGTATTTTTTAACTGAAGCCATTATCTGCCTGCTATTATTGGTTTTGGGTCTATCCACAGGTTGCTACCATCACTCTGGATTTCTGCATGAACTCCTTACATAATCTCACTATGGTTTATTCCTATGCATGACAGTTATTGTAAACAATGGAACTGAACATGTAGAGCAAAAGAGACGAGCATTGCATGGAAATAAAATTTCATGCAGACGTCGCTCCATGGTAGGCGCAAAGGCAGCCCCCCTCCACGCATTTCGGATTGTAATCGAGAGGAAGATATCTTTTCTGAGGGGGATTTAGAAGGAGAAGACAACTCCTATTTACCCCCTGAGGTCTTCTCTCTAACTTGGCATGCTGATGTTGGTTATATCATGCATATGGTGTCTTGCATTGCTTACTTTATACATCAAATATGTCATCTACTTAGTTTAGACATCCTTTGTGTGAATGCCATCTGTTTAGTTTATTCATCGTTTATGTGAATTATGCAACGCCATCTTGTTTAGCTAGGCATCATATATGTGAATTTTGCAATGCCATCCTGCTTAGCCAGTCATCTTATATGTAAATTATATCAGGCCATCCTTTTTTTCGTTACATGTTACATTTGTCAATAATGTTATTACATTCAACTGCTCTTCATGTGCATCAGCCATTTGACACGGTGATGGCAAATTCTGGAGTGAAAACAAGGTCTTCAGAGCAGACTATGCTATCTGACGAAGCGCATATCTCGCTGGTTATGGATAGCTCCTCAGAGGAGGATTCAGAGACAGATGGCCAGTCCTATTCCCCCCACCCCCCAGGTGTATGCTCTAACTTGGCAGGGTTATGTTGCTCATATCGTGTGTATGGTGTGTCGCATTGCTATGTCATTTGATTAGTTTAGACATGCTTTGTGTGAATGCCACCTGTTCAGTGTCTAATTACCATATATGTGAATTATGCATTGCCGTCTTGTTGCAATACATTATATATGTGAATTATACAATGCTATCTTGTTGCAAAGGCATTATATATGTGAATTATGCACTGCCATGTTGTTTAGCCAATCATCATATATGTGAATTATATCATGCTATCATTTTTTGTATTACGTGTTCCATTTGTCGACAACGTTTGTATATTCAACTACTCTTCCTATGCATCAGCCATTTGAAGCGGTGATGGAAGTATCTGGAGTGAAAACAAGGTATTCAGAGCAGACAATGCTACCTGCTGAAGCAGACATCTTGCTGGTTACAGAGAGCTCCTCAGAGGAGGATTCAGAGACTGATGACCAGTCCTATTTTCCCCCTGAGGTCTATGCTCAAACTTGGCAGGGTTATATTACCCATGTCATGCATGTTGTCTTGCATTGCTTAGTTTTTACATCATATATGGATTTCCATCTGCTTACTTGCTTACTATATAAATCATATATTTGAATTATATCATGCCATCATGTTTACATAGTACATACACATCATCTATCTGAATTATGGCATGGCAACCCATTTAATAAAGACATCATATAGTTATATCATCTCATCCTGTTTAGTGTTTACGGTTATCATATTTTGAATTATGGCATTCTATCCGTGAATGTATGTGAATTATGGCATGCCAACCTATTTAATAAACACATTATATAGTTATGTCATGTCATCCTGTTTACATAGTCTCATATTTTGAACTATGTCTTTCCATGTTTTTTAGTTAGCCATCATAATGTGAAATTGTGTCATGCTATCCTGTTTAGTTAGCCATCATATATGTGAAATTGTGTCATGCTATCCTGTTTGGTTAGACAACATAAATATGAATTATTGCATGCCCTCTTTTATTCCCCACTATCCATTGCACCTGTCTATCATACAATGTCTATACTTTCAATTACTTTTCTTGTTTATCAGCCATTTGAATTGGAGAGCGTGATGGCAGTATCTAAGGGAGTAACAACACGGTCTTCAGAAAAGATAGTGCTACCAGTTGATGCAGATAGAACCACGGTTGTACTTGCCCAAGGACCAGATCCACCACACATAACCCAGACTCTCGTAGATTGTACCCCTACCCAGTTGGACAGAGAACCAGCTACACCCCTTCTAACCCCAACCCCGGCAGATAGTAACCCAGTTCCAGTTGACACAGCACCGTCTCCACCACAGAGCACCCAAACATGAGCAGTTAGTAAGGGAACTGCAGTGCCCAAAGCACGAGGACCACCACTCCGAATCCCAACTCAACGCTTAAAGGAGAAGAAGATTTGTTCTCAGGTCAGGTTCTGTAGCTATGGTTCATACTCCTTTCCTCTTGCATGACTGTATTTACTCATACCAACTATTTTCAAATTTGAAGGATGGAATTGAAACTACAATGGCGCAACAGGTATGTTTTAAACCTGTTTCTTTAACTGGTTTGCTATTGTAACCTGCTCTATGTTGATTTTAGTTTCAATTGAATAAACAGTTATGTTCTCATGTCATGCACATTACAAGTGTTGTTATTGCTCTATAGTTACACACACTTATATTCTGTCTATTCTACTTTGTCTTGAACAAATATTATTTGAACTGTGTCTCTATCTTGATTTGGCAACAAAAACTAGAATGATATAGACCATAAAGTGACCATGGTACATAGATATATGTTTGTTTCATGTTGTTATCCTGTCCACTTTACTACTGAACTCATTTACCAAAATGAGTTTCATATACAACATGGTAAACATGTGATGTGTCTACTTGTTTCTCTTTTAGAATGCGGACAAAATATTGGAGAACAGTACCGCGTTATCCAATGGTAAAGGAAGTAATGCAGATAAGGTTCAAGATAGTGAGACATCCCTGTTGGTCTCCAAGAAAGCTGATAAAAACTATCTTGACGACAGTGAGGGAACCCAAAAGTCATGTCTTGATGTAGTGTTCGAGTTACTGGACACTACTGCTGGCACAAGCTCTTCGAACTTGCTGCCTGAATCAGTTTGTCTTCTTGAGTCTCAACTTCAAGTTGAAAGACATCGATCAGATGTGCTGCGACAGGAAGCTGAAGGACTGAGGAAGTCCCTGCAAAATTCAGATGCATATTTTCTGGTGCAACAGCAAGCGCTGGAGGATTTAAGCGCCAAACAAGAGAAAGTTAATAAGCTTGCTAAGCATCTTGCCAGCATTATGGGTACCAAGGATATTGTTTCTTGAGATCTTCTGAAGTGGTTTCAATTCTGGATTTGTTTTGCTGCGGCGTTTATTTGTGCTGGTCGCCAACTTCGACAACCAGTGTATATGATATGCTGCTTTGTTCCCTATATTTGCACTGGTGGCAAACTTTGATGCCCAGTGGATGTAATATGTGTAATAGCTGTGATAGCCTAACATTAGTTGCTCGCTTATTTATTTCCTTGTTGTCTTGTTTATTTGTTTGCTTGTAGTCATTGCAGTTCTTTTTCCGCGGTTATCTAGTTGCTGCAATAACCTATTTTTTAAAACTAGGCCACAATAACCATGGGCTAATATTTACTGTAGTGACACTGGGCCTCCTACTGGCCGTAGAAACAGTGGGCCTTCTATGGGTCGTAGAAACAATGGGCCTTCTACGGGCCGTAGAAACAATGTGCTTTCTGTGGGCCGTATTATCAATGGGCCTTATACAGGTCGTATAATCGATTGGCCAAACATGGGCCAAACAGACCGCATTATGGCCGTAAACGGGCTAGAGTTGGAACCATCCGTTCATGGGCCGACCATAACAGGCCATCGTTAATAGGCCGTATTTGATGACGCTATGAAATCGGCCCAACATATTAACGGACCACAAACGGGCCGACTATAACCACAGGCTGAATTTGGCCCACGAGCAGAAAATGACAGTAACGGGCCGTAAGTAAACGAATGCTGGAAATGAGCCCAAGAATAAATGGGCTCTCAGAAGGCCGAAAGATAACATGGGCTAGAAACGGCCCAACGGAATAACGGGTCGTTAATGGGTATAAAGTGATACACTGTCCATTACGGGCCAGTTTCACCACGGGCCGTTAATGGGTGTAAAGTGATACACTGTTCATTACGGGCCAGTTTCACCACGGGCCGTTAGTAGGCCAAGAGTTACATAGGGCCTCATATGGGCCAAAAGACGTCACAGGCCATACATGGGCCAGAAGTGAAAACGGGCTGGAATCATATTGGATGTCCCAGATGACGCTACTGGGCCTAATTCGGATAGGGCGTAACGGGCCTTGGGTTAGCGGGCTGTAAATGGGCTATATTCGAACAGGCCGTTAACAGGCTTTCCATGGGCTGGCCCGCCAGCTTTTGACCAAGTCAAACAGGCCGGCCTTTTCATAGGAATGGGCCTCTGTTGGGCCCGTGCCATGTGTCGACGTATCATAGGCGCCTTCTGTCCAATGAGTGGTTGACATCTGTCCCAACGATGAGTCGACACGTGTTTCCTCTAGCCAATGATGATTTTACACGTGGAAAATCCCCATTGGTCAGGGCTGTTAACGGGTTATCGGATCCAAAACCCGACCCGATATCTTAAGGGCGTTCCGTTACGGTGGATGCCACGTGTCGGTCACCCTTGACGAAAGCACTTCTGTGACGCGCGATTTATCGTCATGGAAGTGGACACTTCCGTGATGATAATTTTGGTAATGTCATGGCACACTTCTACGACAGCACAGGTATGACTATCTTGATTCTGTCATAAATTTGTCATGGATGTACATGCATGACAGAAAACGCGACCTACTGTGACAAAAACGTATCATCACGGAAGTGTATTTTTTTGTAGTGATGGGAGGGGGGCGAGCCAGGGCAGTTACCGGCGGGCGAGGCCACCATGTCCTCCACGAGGTCGGACCAGCAGAAGCGGGACGGCTCGGGACTGGCCGGCGGTGGAGGCGCATCCTCCGACGAGGGGGCGGGCAGCGAGGAGGCGGTGGCCGGCAGCGGAGAGGCGGACTGGCGGGATCGACCGCGAGGCGCGCCGGAGGCTGAGGGGCCGCATCGTTCGAATCGCCAGAGACCCCAGGCGCCATCCTCATCCAATCGAGGCCAGAACCACTCTCACCTGACTAGATATAGAGATCGGGGTGGTGATTTATCCTTAGAACGGTCACTTCATCAAGATTGAACACTAGCTGAAATTCGATACAAAGAATGAACACGCTCTGCATCATCCATAAGTAGAGGTGGGAATTTTTCGGGCATTTCTTCAGTAGAAACTAAAATATGGCAAGGGATTGGGGTTTTAAATTGTAATGCAACAGAATTTTGATCAACTATTCTACTTTTACCATTATAGTGACAGCAAACATCAATTTTTTCAGAGATCTAAACCTGCCTAAACGCTGATGATCAGTCAAAACACGCTGATGAACAGAAAGTAACGCTGATGATCCTCATTTTGCCAATTCAGAAAGGAGCAGAAAGGAAAGGGAAAACTGAACTCATAGCAAAAGGAACGAGCAAGCGCATGAACGATCGTACCTCATACTCATCCCTGTTCTTGTCCGCCTCCTTCCTCCTCTGGGCCTCCTCCCGCCTCCTTTGCCTGTCCTCCTCCATCTGGGCCTCCTCCTTCCTCCGCGCGGCATCCTCCCACTGCTTTCTATAGAGATAGATCAAGAATAATTGGACTTTCACAAAGCACATACCTTGATAAAGTTTTGAAGAAGTTCAAAATGGATCAGTAAAAGAAAGGGTTCTTGCCTGTGTTACAAGGTGTGAAGTTGAGTCAGACTCAATGCCCGACCACTGCAGAAGATAGAGAGAAAATGAAAGTCATTCTCAATGCCTCAGCCGTAGGATCTATAATGTATGCAATGTTGTGTACCAGACCTGGTGTGTGCCTTGCTATAAGTTTAGCAGGGAGGTACCAAAGTAATCCAGGAGTGGATCACTGGACATCGGTCAAGAACATCCTGAAATACCTGAAAAGGACTAAGGATATGTTTCTCGTTTATGATGTGACCAAGAGCTTGTCGTAAATGGTTAAGCTGATGCTAGCTTTGACCCTGATCCGGATGACTCTAAGTCACAAACCAGATACATATTTTATATTGAATGGTGGAGCTGTCAGTTGGTGCAGTTCCAAGCAGAGGGTCGTGGCGGACCTACCTATGAAGCGGAGTACATAGCTGCTTCGGAAGCAGCAAATGAAGGAGTCTGGATGAAGGAGTTCATATCCGATCTAGGTGTAATACCTAGTGCATCGGGTCCAATGAAATTTTTCTATGATAATACTAGAGCAATTGCCTTAGCGAAGGAATCAAGATTTCACAAGAGAACCAAACACATCAAGAGACGCTTCAACTCCATCCGTGATCAAGTCAAGGAGGGAGACATAGAGATTTGCAAAATACATACGAATCTGAATGTTTCAGACCCATTGACTAAGCCTCTTCCACGAGCAAAACATGACCAGCAGCAAGACTCCATGGGTGTTAGAATCATTACAATGTAATCTAGATTATCGACTCTAGTGCAAGTGGGAGACTGAAGGAAATATACCCTAGAGGCAATAATAAAGTTGTTATTTATATTTCCTTATATCATCGTAAATGTTTATTATTCATGCTAGAATTGTATTAACCGAAAACATGATACATGTGTGAATACATAGACAAAACATAGTGTCCCTAGTATGCTTCTACTTCACTAGCTCGTTAATCAAAGATGGTTAAGTTTCCTGCCCATAGACATGTGTTGTCATTTTATGAACGGGATCACATCATTAGGAGAATGATCTAATGGACAATACCCATCCTTAGCTTAGCATAATGATCGTTAAGTTTTATTGCCGTTGCTTTCTTCATGACTTATACATATTCCTCTGACTATGAGATTATGAAACTCTCGAATATCGGAGGAACACCTTGTAAGCTATCAAACGTCACAACGTAACTGGGTGATTATAAAGATGCTCTACAGGTGTCTACGAAGGTGTTTTCTAGGTCGGCATAGATCGAGATTAGGATTTGTCACTCCGAGTATTAGAGAGGTATCTCTGGGCCCTCTCGGTAATGCACATCACTATAAGCCTTGCAAGCAATGTTACTAATGAGGTAGTTGCGGGACGATGCATTACGGAACGAGTAAAGAGACTTGCCGGTAACAAGATTGAACTAGGTATGATGATACCGACGATCGAATCTCTGGCAAGTAACATACCGATGACAAAGGGAATGACATATGTTGTCATTGCGGTTTGACCGATAAAGATCTTCGTAGAATATGTAGGAACCAATATGAGCATCCAGGTTTCGTTGTTGGTTATTGATCGGAGATGTGTCTCGGTCATGTCTACATAATTCTCGAACCCGTAGGGTTCACACACTTAACGTTCGATGGCGATTTGTATTATGAGTTATGTGTCTTGGTGACCGAAGATTGTCCGGAGTCCCGTATGAGATCACAGACATGACGAGGAGTCTCGAAATGGTCGAGAGGTAAAGATTGATATATGGGACGAAGGTATTCAGACACCGGAATGGTTTCGGGATGTTTCGGATATTTATCGAAGAACCGAGGGGTTACCGGAACCTCCTGGGGAAGTAATTGGCCTTCATGGGCCATAGGGGAGAGAGAGGGGAGCCCGCAAGGGGTGCCCCCCTAAGGGAGTCTCAATTGGACAAGGGGGAGGGGGCGGCCCCCTTTCCTCTTTCCCTCTCCCTCTCCCTCTCCTTCCCTTTTCCCCTCCGATAGAAAGGAAAGGGGGCCGACTAGGATTGGGAGTCCTAGTCGGTTTGCCCCCCTATGGTGCGCCCCTTGTGGCCGGCCTCCTCCCCTCCTCCTTTATATAGGGGGGCGGGGGCACCCATAGCACAATAGTTATTCTCTTAGCCGTGTGCGGTGCCCCCCTTCACAGTTTACTCCTCCGGTCATAGCGCGTAGTGCTTAGGCGAAGCCCTGCGCGGATCACATCACCATCACCGTCACCACGCCGCCTGCTGACGAAACTCTCCCTCGACCCTCTGCTGGATCAAGAGTTCGAGGGATGTCATCGAGTTGAATGTGTGCTGAACTCGGAGGTGCCGTACGTTCGGAACTAGATCGGTTGGATCGTGAAGACGTTCGACTACATCAACCGCATTAACCTAACGCTTCCGCTTTCGGTATATGAGGGTATGTGGACACACTCTCCCATATCGTTACTATGCATCTCATAGATAGATCTTGCATGATCGTATGAATTTTTTTGAAATTGCATGCTACGTTCCTGTAACACCCTCGAAGCGGCTATATCTCCCACGTGTCGAAGCACGACTTAGAGGCATAACCGCATTGAAAGCAATGTCGCAAGTGAGGTAA
The DNA here is from genome assembly GCF_003073215.2 of Triticum urartu. Taxonomy (NCBI): domain Eukaryota; kingdom Viridiplantae; phylum Streptophyta; class Magnoliopsida; order Poales; family Poaceae; genus Triticum; species Triticum urartu. The sequence continues at coordinate 131,340,682 of NC_053025.1, read as the reverse complement.
TCTTCACACAACCCATGTAATACATAAGGGAAGGAGATACATAGTTGGCTTACAATCGCCACTTCACACAATCACATGATTAAAGCATTACATCAACCAAATACACTCAAGGTCCGACTACGGAACCAAAATAAAAGAAGACTACCCCAAATGCTACACAGATCCCCGATCGTCCCGACTGGGCTCCACTACTGATCAACTAGAAACGGAACAACACAAAGGACAAGATATTCATCGAGATCCTCCTGAGCTTGGTTGCGTCATCTGCACGGACTCATCGGCACCTGCAAGCTGGTTTTGGAAGTATCTGTGAGTCATGGGGACTCAGCAATCTCACACCCTCGCGATCAAGACTATTTAAGCTTATGGGTAAGGTAAAGGTATGAGGTGGAGCTGCAGCAAGCGACTAGCATATTTGGTGGCTAACAAAGCAAATGAGAGCGAGAAGAGAAGGAAAAAGCACGGTCGAGAATCTATGATCAAGAAGTGATCCTAGAACAACCTACGTCAAACATAACTCCAACACCGTGTTCACTTCCCGGACTCCGCCGGAAAGAGACCATCACGGTTACACACGTGATAGATGTATTTTAATTAAGGTCAACTTCAGGTTTTCTACAACCGGACATTAACAAATTCCCATCTGCCCATAACCACGGGCACGGCTTTTGAAAGTTCAAATCCCTGCAGGGGAGTCCCAACTTAGCCCATGACAAGCTCTCACGGTCAATGAAGGATATACCTTCTCCCGAGACATTCCGATCAGACTTGGTATCCCGGTTCTACAAGACATTTCAACAAGTTAAAACAAATCCAGCAACACCACCCAGATGTGCCGACAAATCCGGATAGGAGCTGCACATATCTCGTTCTCAGGGCACACCGGATGAGCAAGACGTCGGGTAGGCCAGCCCAGAGTTGCCCCTAGTAGCCCCGGACATCGCTCGGTTGGACCAACACTCAGAGGAGCACTGGCCCGAGGGGGTTAAAATAAAGATGACCCTTGAGTCCGCGAAACCCAAGGGAAAAAGGCTAGGTGGAAAATGGTAAAACCGATGTTGGGCATTGCTGGAGGAGTTTTATTCAAGGCAAACTGTCAAGGGGTTCCCATTATCACCCAACCGCGTAAGCAACGCAAAATCCGGGAACATAACACCGATATGACGGAAACTAGGGCGGCAAGAGTGGAACAAAACACTAGGCGAGAGGCCGAGCCTTCCACCCTTTACCAAGTATATAGATGCATTAATTAAATAAGAGATATTGTGATATCCCAACAAGTAAACATGTTCCAACAAGGAACAACATCTCCATGTTCCAACAAGGAACAAACTTCATCTTCACCTGCAACTAACAACGCTATAAGAGGGGTTGAGCAAAGCGGTAACATAGCCAATCAACGGTTTGCTAGGACCAGGTGGGTTAGAGGCTTGGTTCAACAATATGGGAGGCATGATAAGCAAGTGGTAGGTATCGCAGCATAGGCATATCAAAAGAGCGAGCAACTAGCAAGCAAAGATAGAAGTGATTTCGAGGGTATGGTGATCTTGCCTGAGATCCCGCAAGGAAGAAGAACGAGTCCATGAAGAAGACAAATGGACGTAGTCGAACAGATCCTCACAACACGACGTTATCGAAACTAACCCGAAGAAGCAACACCGGAAAGAAGCAAACAACATAGTGAACAAACATCACATAAGCGTGGCACGATGCGCAAAAAAGTATGATGCATGTCCGGTTTAATGAAGCATGACATGTCAAAGTGCACAAGCAATCCTACAAATTAAGTGGAGCTCAATATGCAACTCGTTTAGGTACCCAACAATATTAAATGTTGTTAAACATGGCAAGAGATGAGGCATAACAAAACTACACCATCTAAACAATTTAAATGGGGCCGGATATAACAAATAACAAATCCAGTAAATCCCCATATGTATTTAGCAATTTGGTGCAACAACAATTTTAAACATTTTCGATGTTATTATCATGATGCGAATGACATGAGCAAGTTTTATGCAGAATTTATGAAAATGTTGGCATGTTATAATATATTGGGCATTTTGTCATCGTGGTGGAAAGAAAGGGTGCCACGGGGATGAATCCGAAAATGATGCCATGACAACATATCGGTTCCGGTAGCTCACAGGGATACCGGTGCAAAAGGAAGTGGGAGTGAGTGTGTCATGCAAGATGATGGGGTGATCCCAGTTGCCGGGTTCCCACGGGTGGACGGCATGGCAACGAGGAACTCGCAAAGAACAACTCGGACATGGAGCAACACACGGTTCAACTCATACATCGCAAGCATTCGGTCCACGGGTGCTCGTCTCGGGGTTATACCTTCGAAGCATGCGTTTCAGGCGGAACGAGTTCGTAGTGGAAGTAGTCGTTCATGGGTCTTCGAGGGAAGTAGTGGATCACGCGACGGTAGTCGAAGTAGTCGTCCTATCGTTCATCGGTGATCATCGGAGCGGTAGTGGAAGTTGAGGCTCATGACGTCTTGTCGAAAACCACGGCGGCGGTAGTCGTACACAATCGTAGATGTTCAGGTCGTCGGGGTACTTGTCGGTCGGGCCTTGACGGTCTCGTTTTTGCGATGGTAGTCATGCTAGTCGGCGGTAGTGAAACTTGACGGTCCGAGGGCTCCGGGCATCGTGGTACTTGGCGCAACACCGTGTAGTCGTACATTTGAAGAGGAACTTGTCCATCCGAAGGTGTACTTGGCGAACAACGGTCATTGTGGTACTCGTCGGTCCACGAAGTCGTTCTCGTAGGTCTTGGCATTTCGTTCGGTACTCGTTCGAGCATCCGTTTGGTCTTGTCGGTAGTGTACTTGGCGAAATTCCACGGAGGTGGTCTTGCATCCCTGGATTCAGTGCCCTTGGCATTGACAACAAAAAGGCAGCTGGGAAGCAGCACGTAGACGATGCAGGTGACAGGTAGCTCGGCAAGAGGCGGCAGGGCGGAGCAGCATCGGACGGCGAGGGACAAGAAGCTCCTGCAGGGCCGGTCCGGCGGCAGGGAAGGACCCGGCGAAGCGCAGCCTGATCCGATGGCAGTGGCGTTGGCCCGAACAGAGGAAGAGGGAGGCGAGGGTGTGATGAAGGAGGGCGGCGGCACTGGCAGGTCGGGTCGCCGGCGCGGGCGCCATGGCCGGAGATGGGGAGGCAGCGGCGAGGTCTTGCGGCGTCCATGGCGGTGCAAGGCAGGAACGCGAGGGGAGGAGGCTGCTGGAGGCGGCGCTTGGCGGCGGTGGAGCCAAGGAGGAGGTCCGGTGATGGCCGGTGTTGTGGCTCCGGCGAGCTCCGGCCAAAATTGGGACGAGTGGTGCGAGGCCTTGCTGGAAGAAGGAGTGGAGGGGCTCGGCGTGAGCGAGAGAGAGGGAGGCGCAGGTGGTTCAGACACGGGAGCGAGAGGTGGGGATATCGAGCGAATGGAGAGGGAGAGAGAGTCGGGTGCAAGCGATCCTCTCCTAGCGGCTCAAGCAGGAAACGAAGGGGGGAGAGAGGATCGTCCAGAGGGTGTGGGCTAGGGTTAGGTGTAGGTGGGATGGCTGGGCCTTGGAGGGGCAAATGGGCCTGCGCTGGAGGTTGGGCCGGCCTGTGCTATCTCCCTTCTCTCTCTCCCTCATATTTCCTTTAACAAAAAAGAATTGGAGAGACGAAAAGAAAGAGAGGGATAGGGAAAGACTTAGCGCACGCAAATAATGTTCCCGGACTCGCAAAAATGCGCCGGTTCCAAGAAAAATAGGAGAGGCATGATCGCAAGGATTTAATTCAAAATCATTTGAATTTAATTCAAATGGTTTGAACACGGGCTAGGAATTAGAGGTATCCAAAAATGTTGAGGTTTAGGAGGAGCCTCGAGAAAAGAGATGAGAGATATTCGCAAGGTTTGAAGGTCAAAATCAAAGAGGAATAGACATGGGAATTATTTTGCACGTGTGTTATGATGATTCCAAATTAATGGAATATTTATAATAACTCCCTAAATATTAGGAGGATAAAGTTATAAAGAGAAGTCACTCTTCCCTTGATTTAAATGGATCGAAGATCCACACAAATTATTTAGTTGAGATGCAAAAGATTTATGACATGATGCAATGCACATGATGTAAAGATATGAAATGCATGACATGCAAGCAAATGACGAGGCAACAACAGCGAATAACTGGATAACACCTGGCACATTGTTCTCGGGGTGTGCCAACACTCCACCACTACGAGAGGATCTCGTCCCGAGATCTAGGATGGCACCGGAGAAAACGGAAGAGGAAGAGAAAAGGTAAAACTAAGTTGCTTCTTTGACAAACGAGTGAGACCAAAGAACCTTGAAAAGGTTAAGCCATTTAGAGAAAAGAATACAACGGAGATGACGAAGCTGAAAACACTCCGTTAGAAAAGAGGAACAAGGGAGAACAACTTCGGGCAGCACTCCGATTGAAAAGAAAAGGAATTGAATAAGAACTTGGAAAGAGGGCACGACACTCCGGTTAAATGGATAAGCACGAAAGAACACGATCCTCACAATTCGAGATGATGAGAGAAAAGGGAAACATCATAATGCCTCCGGATGAAGGAATCGAAGGTAGATCATTGGAATTAAATTACGGAGAAGAAAATGATAATTCTTCCCACAGATGAATTTGAAAGAAAACATCCTTACGAATAAAGCTTGAATAGAGTTGTTAAAAAATCAACAAAGAAAAGAATAAGCTTGATATGGTGTTATGGAATACATCTCAAATTATGAGGTGACAACCTGCCACTCACGGGAAAAGAATTGGATTGGTATGAACAAGGAGACGAGAAAGCTATTACACCGGGAGGATAGATGAAGAACTTGGGTCATTTATGAGCACCATAAATAGCAACAGTCCTTAGGAAAGGCTTTAGGTGAAACATGACACAAGATAACTCCAACGAAAAGGTTGATGGATTTAAAATAGCTCATTCTTAACAACATGTGAATCATGAAACATGAGCTCATGTTATCAAGAATGACATAATGTCACCTCCAATAATATGGTAGAAAGAATTGCACTCCGGATTACACGAAGAAGAATACTTGAGTTCCTTAGAAAAGAATGTTGATGAACACTTCGAGAAGGAAATTAAATCCTTGATGAAACCATCATGTAGAACCTCCGGTAATAAAAGGATGATCAAACAAAAGGAAAGAGAAATTGAAAAACACAAGGTGAAACCTTGTAATGATTAGATGGACCCTCATGATGAAATAAATTGAGAGAGCTTGGAACTCCGGAAAAGAAAAGATGAAACAAGTGAAACCGAGAGTTTGATGCGCCTCCGGAATAACGAATTGAATTTACACGATGAAACAAAGAATAAGAATTACATTATGCTTATCCTTCACCAATTAAATTGATGACAAACAGCGGGTTTGGCATACTACTTATTCTCTTTGAAAAGTATTAAGATAGATATAGCGTCAACTTGAGAAAGTCTTCAACGAACCACCGGCAGGATTGAAACGACGAATGAATTAATATGATAAATGAAGGAAGAGGAACTCTTGAACGAACCACCGTAAGAATTGAAAATGAACAAAGAGAAGATTAAGAAACACCGGGAAAAATTAGCAGATGAATGAAGATGCTTGAGAGAAATTATATATGAGAGAACAAAGAGATCATGCACTGATTAGAGGATATTTGACCAATGCACCGGTAAAATTTAGAGAAAGAGAGCTGAAAGCTGAGAAATGAATAATATTTGAAAAGATGTCCTTCGGGGAAAAGAAATGGAAAAAAACAACTCATGGAATGCTCCGGATGGGTGAAAAGAATTCTCACATCGAAAACAATTACGAGAGGATGGCAACAAGCTAGAATCAAGAATCTTGAAGAGAAATGGAGCAAGGTATGGAGGAAAACTCTTCTTCGGTCTTAAAATCCGAGAGTGATGACGAGAAACAACACCATGAATCATTGAGATACTCCGGAATAAGAAGAATAGAAAAGTTGAACCAGCGATTAAAAGAATTTGAAAGATCTTGGAGAAATACATATGACTGATGATGAGTCATTCTTACATCAAACTTGGAGAATACTCCGGGAAAAATGAGAAGAGTCAGGTAAGATCCTGGAAAAAGACCTGTGGGTTAGGGCCCACTGAAAGAAACACTGTTGAAAAGGTCGCTTGGAAGATAGATTGCACCGGTTGAATTAAAAGACTTGAATGAGAGAACATCCTCGAAAGATCTTGAACGAATGCAGAGTGGAAACATGAGTCTTCAAGATATCTTTAGCTCTCCTGAACAATAGAATAGCGAGAAATGAATTATTATGAGGTGCACCGGTATGGAGAAACATTTGAAACAAGGAAAAATATATGGTCCACAAAGCTAGACTTGGTTCCACCGAAGAAGAAAAAGAACGAATAATGATGAACTTGAAGCTCCGTTAGAATCTTCATGAGAATCGCCGGGTAAGAACATGAAGGAAAAGAACGGAGAGACTTCCATCAATAAAATGATACTTGATTGGGAAATCTTAGTCCTTGAAAAAAAAAGGGGGGGGGGGGGGGGAAAACAAAGACGACATAGAACGGATGAAAAGAACACCGTTGAGAAAGCTGAGATTGAATCTTGCGGATGTTGAAAATGAGTGGATCCACTTGCCGGTAGAGAAGAAATTTAGATGACAATCTCAATGATCACGAAGGATTTGTATTCACATAAGAACATGAGAACACCATTTAGAGAAGGTATGGAATCAACATTTGACTTCGAAGCAACTCGAATACCACACTCAAAACAAAACAAGAATTGGCTTGCAGAATAAGCCGGAACAACCATATGAGATTTTGTCCGAAGTTTTTGTGGTGGGGCCTACACGGGCTCGATCGTACAGCACCATCATGTACAAGGCAGTGCACATGACATACGAAGCGTCCCCGAGTCAACATAGCCAAGGACTCTTTAAGACACAACGAGACCACTGTAAAACCAACCGTGAATAGCCAGACAACTAGACGTCAAACCCCAATTTCATATCATGCATCTGTCGGAAAGATATCCTAAAAGCTACTTGAATTCCCACTTATGAAACTCCTGAACCTTTCCAGTTATGCAATCAGGTGTTGGCGATACAGGGGAAGCATAATATCTCACCCAAATCTAGCAAATCCTACATCCAGCTGTATCCATCCTTCAACACATAACCGAGAAAAACTTCGGAAACCATCTACCTCAGCCTTCGAAAAGCATCCGTTATACAAGTTATGGCAATACTCCCGAACTCCTGCCCCAGTACTGGGTGGCGTCGAGGTTATCTCACCAACAACTACATAAAAGAGATTTTCGATGTCAGCGAAACTAAACTCAGGTATTCCAGAACTGCAACGATAAAATTGTGACGACAACACCTCAGAGCTCAACTCCCCGGGACACTGCCACAACCCCTAAATGACAGGAGGCACCAAGAACAATGTTCTCGTCACAAATCGATCGGAACGATTCCAAGATAGACGCGTGATCCTAAAAAAATTAGTGAAATTTGAGAAGAGAAGAGTCAAAACTCTATGTCAGGATGCCTTACCAGAGCGATGAAGGGACTGGGGAGTAAAAAGAATTCCTAAACTCTCCGATATATAATTCCTACATGACTCAAAACATTTTTCTAGACTCAACAACGGCTGCTAAAAATGATCAAGGAGTGGGGGCTCCTAAGGTCGGGGAAGGCTCTCATACCAACTTGTAACACCCTCGATGCGGCTATATCTCCCACGTGTCGAAGCACGACTTACAGGCATAACCACATTGAAAGAAATATCGCAAGTGAGGTAATCTTCACACAACCCATGTAATACATAAGGGAAAGAGATACATAGTTGGCTTACAATCACCACTTCACACAATTACATGATTAAAGCATTACATCAACCAAATACACTCAAGGTCCGACTACGGAACCAAAATAAAAGAAGACTACCCCAAATGCTACACAGATCCCCGATCGTCCCGACTGGGCTCCACTACTGATCAACTAGAAACGGAACAACACAAAGGACAAGATCTTCATCGAGCTCCTCCTGAGCTTGGTTGCGTCATCTGCACGGACTCATCGGCACCTGCAAGCTGGTTTTGGAAGTATCTGTGAGTCACGGGGACTCAGCAATCTCACACCCTCGCGATCAAGACTATTTAAGCTTATGGGTAAGGTAAAGGTATGAGGTGGAGCTGCAGCAAGCGACTAGCATATTTGGTGGCTAACAACGCAAATGAGAGCGAGAAGAGAAGGCAAAAGCACGGTCGAGAATCTATGATCAAGAAGTGATCCTAGAACAACCTACGTCAAACATAACTCCAACACCGTGTTCACTTCCCAGACTCCGCCGGAAAGAGACCATCATGGTTACACACGCGGTAGATGTATTTTAATTATGGTCAACTTCAGGTTTTCTACAACCGGACGTTAACAAATTCCCATCTGCCCATAACCGCGGGCACGGCTTTTGAAAGTTCAAATCCCTGCAGGGGAGTCCCAACTTAGCCCATGACAAGCTCTCACGGTCAACGAAGGATATACCTTCTCCCGAGACATTCCGATCAGACTCGGTATCCCGGTTCTACAAGACATTTCGACAAGTTAAAACAAATCCAGCAACACCACCCAGATGTGCCGACAAATCCCGATAGGAGCTGCGCATATCTCGTTCTCAGGGCACACCGGATGAGCAAGACGTCGGGTAGGCTAGCCCAGAGTTGCCCTTGGTAGCCCCGGACATCGCTCGGTTGGACCAACACTCAGAGGAGTACTGGCCCGGGGGGCTTAAAATAAAGATGACACTTGAGTCCGCGAAACCCAAGGGAAAAAGGCTAGGTGGCAAATGGTAAAACCAATGTTGGGCATTGCTGGAGGAGTTTTATTCAAGGCGAACTGTCAAGGGTTCCCATTATCACCCAACCGCGTAAGGAACACAAAATCCGGGAACATAACACCGATATGATGGAAACTAGGGCGGGAAGAGTGGAACAAAACACTAGGCGAGAGGCCAAGCCTTCCACCCTTTACCAAGTATATAGATGCATTAATTAAATAAGAGATATTGTGATATCCCAACAAGTAAACATGTTCCAACAAGGAACAACATCTCCATGTTCCAACATGGAACAAACTTCATCTTCACCTGCAACTAACAACGCTATAAGAGGGGTTGAGCAAAGTGGTAAAATAGCCAATCAACGGTTTGCTAGGACTAGGTGGGTTAGAGGCTTGGTTCAACAATACAGGAGGCATGATAAGCAAGTGGTAGGTATCGCAGCATAGGCATAGCAAAAGATCGAGCAACTAGCAAGCAAAGATAGAAGTGATTTCGAGGGTATGGTCATCTTGCCTGAGATCCCGCATGGAAGAAGAACGAGTCCATGAAGAAGACAAATGGACGTAGTCGAACAGATCCTCACAACACGACGTTATCGGAACTAACCCGAAGAAGCAACACCGGAAAGAAGCAAACAACATAGTGAACAAACATCACATAAGCATGGCACTGCGCAAACAAGTATGATGCATGTCCGGTTTAATGAAGCATGACATGTCAAAGTGCACAAGCAATCCTACAAATTAAGTGGAGCTCAATATGCAACGAGTTGCATATTGACAGAACACCACATCAATTATTTAGTTCTCTCTCGTTTAGGTACCCAACAATATTAAATGTTGTTAAACATGGCAAGAGATGAGGCATAACAAAACAACACCATCTAAACAATTTAAATGGGGCCGGATATAACAAATAACGAATCCGGTAAATCCCCATATGCATTTAGCAATTTGGTGCAACAACAATTTTAAACATTTTTGATGTTATTATCATGATGCGAATGACATGAGCAAGTTTTATGCAGAATTTATGAAAATGTTGGCATGTTATAATATATTGGGCATTTTGTCATCGTGGTGGAAAGAAAGGGTGCCACGGGGATGAATCCGAAAATGATGCCATGACAACATATCGGTTCCGGTAGCTCGCAGGGATACTGGAGCAAAAGGAAGTGGGAGTGAGTGTGTCATGCAAGATGATGGGGTGATCCCGGTTGTCGGGTTCCCACGGGTGGACGGCATGGCAACGAGGAACTCGCAAAGAACAACTCGGACACGGAGCAACACACGGTTCAACTCATACATCGCAAGGATTCGGTCCACGGGCGGTCGTCTCGGGGTTATACCTTCGAAGCATGCGTTTCAGGTGGAACGAGTTCGTAGTGGAAGTAGTCGTTCATGGGTCTTCGAGGGAAGTAGTGGATCACGCGACTGTAGTCCAAGTAGTCGTCCTATCATTCATCGGCGATCATCGGAGCGGTAGTGGAAGTAGAGGCTCACGACGTCTTGTCAAAAACCACGGCGGCAGTAGTCGTACACAATCGTAGATGTTCAGGGTCATCGGGGTACTTGTCGGTCGGGCCTTGACGGTCTCGTTTTTGCGACGATAGTCATGCTAGTCGGCAGTAGTGAAACTTGACGGTCCGAGGGCTCCGGGCATCGTGGTACTTGGCGCAACACCGTGTAGTCGTACATTTGAAGAGGAACTTGGCCATCTGAAGGTGTACTTGGCGAACAACGGTCGTCATGGTACTCGTCGGTCCACGAAGTCGTTCTCGTAGGTCTTGGCGTTTCGTTCGGTACTCGTTCGAACATCCGTTTGGTCTTGTCGGTGGTGTACTTGGCGAAATTCCACGGAGGCGGTCTTGCATCCCTGGATTCAGTGGCCTTGGCAATGACAAAAAAAGGCAGCAGGGAAGCAGCACGTAGACGACGCAGGTGACAGGTAGCTCGGCAAGAGGCGGCAGGGCGGAGCAGCATCGGACGGCGAGGGACAAGAAGCTCCTGCAGGGCTGGTCCGGCGGCAGGGAAGGACCCGGCGAAGCGCAGCTTGATCCGGTGGCAGCGGCGTTGGCCCGAACAAAGGAAGAGGGAGGCGAGGGCGCGATGAAGGAGGGCGGCGGCACTGGCAGGTCGGGTCGCCGGCGCGGGCGCCATGGCCGGAGACGAGGAGGCAGCGGCGAGGTCTTGCGGCGTCCATGGCGGTGCAAGGCAGGAACGCGAGGGGAGGAGGCTGCTGGAGGCGGCGCTTGGCGGCGGTGGAGCCGAGGAGGAGGTCCGGTGATGGCCGGTGTTGTGGCTCCGGCGAGCTCCGGCCAAAATTGGGACGAGTGGTGCGAGGCCTTGCTGGAAGAAGGAGTGGAGGGGCTTGGCGTGAGCGAGAGAGAGGGAGGCGCAGGTGGTTCGGACACGGGAGCGAGAGGAGGGGAGATCGAGAGAATGGAGAGGGAGAGGGAGTCGGGTGCGAGCGATCCTCTCCTGGCGGCGCAAGCAGGAAACGAAGGGGGGAGAGAGGATCGTCCAGAGGGTGTGGGCTAGGGTTAGGTGTAGGTGGGATGGCTGGGCCTTGGAGGGGCAAATGGGCCTGCGCTGGAGGTTGGGCCGGCCTGTGCTATCTCTCTTCTCTCTCTCTCCCTCATATTTCCTTTAACAGAAAAGAATTGGAGAGACGAAAAGAAAGAGGGATAGGGAAAGAATTAGTGCACGCAAATAATGTTCCCGGACTCGCAAAAATGCGCTGGTTCCAAGAAAAATAGGAGAGGCATGATCGCAAGGATTTAATTCAAAATCATTTGAATTTAATTCAAATGGTTTGAACACGGGCTAGGAATTAGAGGTATCCAAAAATGTTGAGGTTTTAGGAGGAGCCTCGAGAAAAGAGATGAGAGATATTGGCAAGGTTTGAAGGTCAAAATCGAAGAGGAATAGACATGGGAATTATTTTTCACGTGTGTTACGATGATTCCAAATTAATGGAATATTTATAATAACTCCCTAAATATTAGGAGGATAAAGTTATAAAGAGAAGTCACTCTTCCCTTGATTTAAATGGATCGAAGATCCACACAAATTATTTAGTTGAGATGCAAAAGATTTATGACATGATGCAATGCACATGATGTAAAGATATGAAATGCATGACACGCAAGCAAATGACGAGGCAACAACAGCGAATAACTGGACGACACCTGGCACATCGGTCTCGGGGTGTGACAGTTCCCCAACAGTCGAAGTATCTCGAGGAGGAAAAACCAGGATACCGAGTCGAAGGCGCAGGGATGTCAAGCCTTAGAAGCATCCTATTAGCTTTAAGGTAATGGAGAAGGCGTGCCATTTGTTGCACGAGTAGGAAGTTATCATGAATGCTTCTGCTAGCGATGAGCGCGCTTTGGTTGGTGGAAAAAATAGTACTGAGATGCGAGGCGAGTAGGAGAGAGAGCCTTCACAAAAAGCTTGGCTATGAGGTGGATCAAACTAATTAGTCGTGTAACGCCCATGATGCGGCTATATCTCCCACGTGTCGAGGCACGACCTAGAGGCATAAATGCATGGTGGTTTTGTCACAAGAGGGGTAATCCTCGCACAATCCCATGTACTGAATAAGAAAGGGATAAAGAGTTGGCTTACAATCTCCACTTCGCACAAATAAAAAGTTAAACATACATCATCCAGAGTACAATCAAGGTCCGACTATGGAACCAATATAAAAGAAGACAACCCCAAATGCTAGATCCCTGATCGTCCCAACTGGGCTCCACTACTGATCATCAGGAAACGAAACATAGTAACGACCAAGGTCCATGTCGAACTCCCACTTGATTTCGGTAGCATCACCTGCACTGGTATCATCGGCACATGCAACTATTTGGAAGTATCCGTGAGTCACGAGGACTCAGCAATCTCACACCCGCGAGATCAAGACTATTTAAGCTTATGGGTAGGATAAGGTAATGAGGTGGAGCTGCATCAAGCGCTAAGCAAATATGATGGCTAACATACGCAAGTAAGAGTAAGATGAGAAGCTGCGCAACGGTCGTGAAGCTAGAAGTGATCAAGAAGTGATCCTGAAACTACTTACGTTCAATCATAACCCAAACCGTGTTCACTTCCCGGACTCCACCGAAAAGAGACCATCACGGCTACACACGCGGTTGATTCATTTTAATTAAGTCAAGTGTCAAGTTCTCTACAACCAGATATTAACAAATTCCCATCTACCACATAACCGCAGGCACGGCTCTCGAAAGTTTATACCCTGCAGGGGTGTCCCAACTTAGCCCATCACAAGCTCTCACGATCAACGAAGGATATTCCTTCTCCCGGAACAACCCGATTAGACTCAGAATCCCGATTACAAGACATTTTGACAAAGCTAAAGCAAGACCAGCAAGACCGCTTGAATGTACCGACAAATCCCGATAGGAGCTGCACATATCTCGTTCTCAGGGCACACCGGTTGAGCACTCCATGCAACTAAAACTAGCCCTCGAGTTTCCCCGAGGTGGCGCTGCAAAGGACTCTAGGTTGGACAAACACTCAGAGGAGCACTGGCCCGGGGGGTTAAAATAAAGATGACCCTTGAGTCCGCGGAACCCAAGGGAAAAGGCTTAGGTTGTTAGGCAAATGTAAAACCAAGGTTGGGCCTTGCTAGAGGAGTTTTACTCAAAGCGAACTGTCAAGGGGGCCCCATAACCCCAACCGCGTTAGGAACGCAAAATCAAGGAACATAACACCGGCATCACAGTGCCTCCGAAATGGAAGGAATGGGTCGAAGAGAGCAACATCACAATGCCTCCGAAACAAATGTAAGAATGGAAGGAATGGGTCGAAGAGAGCAACATCATAATGCCTCCGAAACAAATGTAAGAATGGAATCAAAAGAACGGAGGAGAAAACAACATCTTCTACCTCAAATGAGCTTGAAAAAGAATCTTTGGTCGTACGGAGTTGTTGGAAAACCAACAACGAAAAGAGTAAGCTTGTTGTGGGCTTATGGAAAACATCTCAAAATCTTGAGGTGAAATTCTGCCACTAACGAAAACAATAGATTGGATTGATATGAACAAGGAGACGAGAAACTTATTTCCCCAGGAGGATGAATGAAGAACTTGGGTCATTTATGAGCACCATAAATAGCAACAATCCTTAGGGAAAGCTTTAGGTGAAATATAACCCAATATAACTCCAATGAAGAGATTGATGGATTGGAAAGATGTCTTGAGCAAAGAGAAAATGATGGATTTAGATATGCCACCCTTGAAAACTTATGAATCATGAAACACGAAGGGAAATTATCAACAATGACATAACACCACCTCAAAAGATGAGATATGAAAGAATTGCACTTCGGAATGCAAGATGAAGAATGCTCGAACTCCTCAAAACAAGACATGTGTTGAACACCATGTTTATTTTAGAGTATAGCTTGGAGGATCTTAACTTTGAGAGAAATCTTGAAGAACAATTGAAGAATGAAAGGAATTCTTGACGAACCACCATGTAGCCTCCATGAAGAACTCCGGTAATAAAAGGATGATATAAGGAAGATAAGTTGAAAACACAACGTGAAGCCTTGCAATGGTTCAGATGGAGCTTCGCGATGATATAATTGAGAGAGCTTGTTACTCCGGGAAAAGTATGAAGCACTTGAACCGAGAATTTATTCATCGTGACAAACTTTGAAGGAAGGAATTAATAACTTGGGTGAAAGAAGAATAAGAATTACATTATGCATATCCTTCACGACCTTCACCAATTTAAATTGATGACAAGCAACAGATTTGGCATACTACTTATTCTCATTGAAAAAGGATTAAAGAGAGATATTGCTCAACTTGGGAAGGTCTTCAACGAACCACCGGTAGGATTGAAACAACGAATAAATTAATATGAGAATATAGGAAAAGGAATCTTGAAAAAACCACCGTAAGAATTGAAAATGAATGAAGAAAAACTAAAGAAACACCGGGAGAATTATAAAAAGAACGAAGATACTTGAGAGAATATAAATACATGAGACCGAATAGATCATGAGCTGACTAGAGGATATTTGAACGATGCGCTGGTAAGATTTGGAGAACGACAGCTGAAAGCTGGAATGAATAATCCCGAATGATGGCCTTCAGAGAATCAAAAGCAAAGAGGTTGAGCCAACGATGGAAAGAATTTGAAAGATCTTGGGGAAATACATATGACCGATGATAATTCATTCTTACGTCAAACTTGGAGAAGAATTTGAGAGTAACTCCGGGGAAAATAGAAGAGTCAGGTATGATCCTGGGAAAAGACATGTGGGTTAGGGCCCACTCAAGATAAACACCGTTGGAATGATTACTTGAAAGGGATATTGCGCCGGTTGAATTAAGTTGCTTGAATGAGATAAAAACCTCGAAATAACTTGAATGGATCGAGAATATCTTCAACATTCCGGAACAAAAGAATAGCGAGAGGTGAATGATTAATTGGTGCACCGGGATGAGAAAGCATTTGAAATGAGGAAAGGATATGATCGACAAAGCTTGGGTTGAATCCACCAGAGAAGAAAAAAATAACGTAGAATAATAAACTTGAAGCTCCGTTAGTATCTTCCTGAGAATCACCGGATAAGAACATTGACGGAAAAAATGGAGAGACTTCCCATCAATAAAATGGATACTTGATTAAGGATTCTGGCTCCATGAAGAAAATGGTGGGAGGGCGGGAAAACAAAGGCAACTTGGGACGGTTGAAACAAACACCGTTGAGAAACCTAAGGGATGATCTTGCGAATGTAGAAATGATCGGATCCACTTGAAGAGAAGCACACTGGTTGGAAATAGAATTAAAATGGCAACCTCGATGATCAAGAAGGATTAGTATTCACATAGAAATATGAGAACACCGTTTAGGGAAGGTATGGAATCAACACTTGGCATTGAAGCAACTCGAATACCATAAACCAAAACAAAACAAAGGATTGGCTTAGGAAATAAGCTGGAAACAAACATATGATAGAGATTTACCCAATCCCATATCATGCATCTGTCGAAAAGATATTCTAGGAGCTACTTGAATTCCCACTTATAAACTCCCGAAACTTTCTGGTTATGCAATTTGGTGTTGGAGATACAGGTGAAGCATAATATCTCACCCAAACTAACAATACCTACATCCAGCTATATCCATCCTTCAACACATAACCAAGAAACCTTCGGAAATCATGTACCTCAACCTTCGAAAAGCATCCGCTGTACGAGTTATGGCAATACTCCCGAACTCCCGCCCCAATACTGGGTGGCATCGAGATTATCTCACCAACAACTGCATAAAAGAGATTTTCGATGTCGGCGAACTCAGGTATTCCAGAATTGCAACGATAAAAAATTTTGATGACAACACCTCGGAGCTCAGCTCCCCGGGACACTGCCACAACCCCTAAATGTCAGGAGGCACCAAGAACAATGTTCTCGTCACAAGAGTATCGGAACGATCCCAAGATACCCGCGTGATCCTAAAAAATCGTGAAAATTTGAGGAGAGGAAAGTCAAAACATCTACGTCAGGAGGCCTCACCAAAGCGACGAAGGGACTGAGGAGTAAAAAGAATCCTACTCTCCGATATATATAATCCTAAGACTGAAAACATTTTGTTCTAGACTCAAAAATGTCAGTGATTCGATCAAGCAGGGGACTCCTAAGTCGGGGATGGCTTTGATTACCAACTTGTAACACCCACGATGCGGCTATATCTCCCATGTGTCAAGGCATAACCGCATGGTGGTTTTGTCGCAAGAGGGGTAATCTTCGCACAGTCCCATGTAATGAATAAGAAAGGGATAAAGAGTTGGCTTACAATCGCCACTTCACACAAATAAAAAGTTAAACATACATCATCTAGAGTACAATCAAGGTCCGACTACGGAACCAAAATAAAAGAAGACAACCCCAAATGCTAGATCCCCGATCGTCCCAACTGGGCTCCACTACTGATCATAAGGAAACGAAACATAGTAACGACCAAGGTCCTCGTCGAACTCCCACTTGAGTTCGGTAGCATCACCTGCACTGGTATCATCGGCACATGCAACTATTTGGAAGTATCCGTGAGTCACGAGGACTCAGCAATCTCACACCCGCGAGATCAAGACTATTTAAGCTTATGGGTAGGATAAGGTAATGAGGTGGAGCTGCATCAAGCGCTAAGCAAATATGGTGGCTAACATACGCATGTAAGAGTAAGATGAGAGGCTGCGCAACGGTCGTGAAGCTAGAAGTGATCAAGAAACGATCCTGAAACTACTTACGTTCAATCATAACCCAAACCGTGTTCACTTCCCGGTGTAACGCCCTCGATGCGGCTATAGCTCCCACGTGTCGAGGCACGACTTAGAGACATAACCGCATTGAAAGCAATGTCGCAAGTCAGGCAATCATTACAACATCCCATGTAATACATAATAAAACGGGGAAGATAACATAGTTGGCTTACACTCGCCACGTCACATCAGAGTACATAAATAACATTCATCACACAAATCACTCATGGCCCGACTACGGCGCCAAAATAGAAAAGACCCCCAACATGCGACAAGGCCCTGAATCGATAACCCCAACTAGGCACCACTACTGATCGTCGGGAAAGGAAACATAATAACGCTGAGAGTCCTCGTCGAATTCCCACTTGAGCTCGTACTCGTCACCTGGAGCGGAATCACCTGGACCTGCATCTGGAGTTGTAGTATCTGTGAGCCACGGGGACTCAGCAATCTCACACCCACGCGATCAAGACTATTTAAGCTTATAGGAAGGATAAGGCAAGTATGTGGAGCTGCAGCAAGCGACTAGCATATGTGGTGGCTAACTTATTCGCAAAAGAGAGCGAGAAGAGGAGGCAAGGCGCGAGCGAGAATCTAGAGGAACAACCTGCGCAAGCTTTACTCCAACACCGTGTCCACTTCCCGGACTCCGCCGAGAAGAGGCCATCACGGCAACACACTCAGTTGATTCATTTTAATTAATTAAGGTTCAAGTTATCTACAACCGGACATTAACAAATTCCCATCTGCCCATAACCGCGGGCACGGCTTTCGAAAGTTCAATCCCTGCAGGGGAGTCCCAACTTAGCCCATGACAAGCTCTCACGGTCAACGAAGGAAAAGACCTCCTCCCAAGACGTTCCGATCAGACTCGGTATCTCGGTAACTCAAGACACTTCGACAGGTTAAAACAAGACCAGCAACACCGCCCGAATGTGCCGACAAATCCCGATAGGAGCTGCACATATCTCTTTCTCAGGGCACACTCAGATGAGAATAGCTACGAGTAAAACCAACCCTCAAGTTTCCCCGAGGTGGCCCCGCAGGCAGCTCAGTTTGGACCAACACTCAGAGGGAGCACTGGCCCGGAGGGGTTAAAATAAGATGACCCTTGAGTCTGCAGAACCCAAGGGAAAGAAAAGGCTAGGTGGAAAATGGTAAAACCAAGGTTGGGCATTGCTGGAAAAGCTTTAATCAAGGCGAAATATCAAGGGGTTCCCATTATAACCCAACCGCGTAAGGAACGCAAAAATCCGGGAACATAACACCGATATGACGGAAACTAGGGCGGCAAGAGTGGAACAAAACACTAGGCGAGAGGCCGAGCCTTCCAACCTTTACCAAGTATATAGATGCATTAAAATAACATAGTAATATAGTGATATCCCAACAAGTAAATAAGTGTTCCAACAAGGAACGGCTCCAATCTTCAACTGCAACTAACAACGCTATAAGAGGGGCTGAGCAAAGCGGTAACATAGCCAATCAACGGTTTGCTAGGACAAGGGTAGGTTAGAGGTTCAATCATGAAATTGGGAGGCTTACAAGCAAGTGGTAGGCATCGTAGCAGTGGCAAAGCAAAAGAGCGAGCAAACTAGCATAGCAAACATAGTAGTGATTTCGAGGGTATGATCATCTTGCCTGCACAGTTGTCAGAGTTGACTGGATCCTCACAAGCAAACTCAACGGGCTCCTCGGTAGCGAACTCGTCTCCCGGCTCTACCCAACAATACAAACAAGCAACAAGGATACAATCAACCACGTGCAAGACCAAGCAATATGATGAAATGATGATATGCTATGCGGGATGCGATGCGGGATGCAAAATGCAAGATATGATAGGAAATGCATGAACCTGGCCTCAAATTGGAAAACCAAGTGTTCCACTGGATAGAGGGGATGAAATCGCTTGAAAACGATATAAAGATCATTGGAATCGGAGCTACGGTTTGGAAATGGCGAGCGTTTTAAGATATGACACCGGTCTGCGATTTACAGCAAGTAGGCATCTAAATGCAACGAAATGAACATGCTACAGCCACCAAACATGAAAACAAAATACATGGCAGTGATGTACACAAGATGGTTAACAAAACACTAGCACTGAGCCATAGGCAAATTCATCCATTAAGAGGTTCAAACAAGCATGGCAAAAATGAATATGCAAAACAGATTCCAGACTTAGTGAAATTAACACTAGCCTGAAATTTCAGATCACGATGCTCTCTTTGGAGAAGCAAAACAATATGATAAATGACTTGAACACGACAAGTAAGAACATGGCATGGAGCTACTCAACAAGCTTAACAAAACACCCAAAGTGACCTGGGGCCAAAATGGTTTACAAAATACTCTACCGAGCTCACGAACATAGCTCGAACACAATCAGTTTTCAGACTTAGTGAAAACTGAGACATGCTGAAATTATAACTCACGAAGGCATATAAACGAGCTCGATGCACTCACTAGGGTACAAGTCATGGTAAGGCAAGCATATATCTAGAAAGAAGACACAATATGCTAGCTACACATGGCAGGAACAAAGGCATAGCATGCATGGAACACTAACGGTAGCATCGGCAAAATCGCAAACAAGTTGACGATCTGCCCAGATTAACAACGAAGCAAAAGTTGAGCTCGATTGAGTCAACCTAGAGCACTCCACATATGCAAACAAAGACATGGATGGATAGATCATAACATAAATATCAAAACTCCCTTACTGATCATCCTCAAAAGAGGCACGGATCACTAGGAAACAAGCTGGACATATAGCATCACGAACTAAAATATCCCAGACAGTGAAAATCACTAAGTCCCTGAAATCAGCAATCTCAGGTACCTCTCTTCGCAAGCTTGCACAAGACAACACACACATCCTAAAAATGCATGGGTGGCACCTCTGGAAAGAAGACAAAATGCTTAACAATCCATCCCAAAGGGGCACAGGCATATCATGCACGGATTAAACATGGCAAAAATGACAAAAGTGCATGATGAACTAACGGATCTGCAATTTAACTCACGAAGCCTCTTTCTAACAGCATTTTGGGCAACAAGATGACCACAAATGCAAATGATGCAATGGAATGAAATGATGTACATGTCGAGGCGAAGATTTTGATATATTATATGCCCAAATCGGAGCTACGGATGCAAAGTTACGGGCGGTCAAAGTATGCATAAAAAACTAGGGTTAGGGACGAAAGTCAACCGATCCTCCCAGATCCAGATCTGAGAGCACTGTTCACGCACGGATCCCGAGATCGCCGGAGTCGAGGTCGTGCTCGCCGGAGCTCTTGCCGGAGCTCGCCGGTGCCGGGGAAGGAGAGGAGGAGCCGAGGAAGGAGAGGAAGAGGCCGGCCTTGCCACGGGCCGGCTCAGGCGGTGGCCGGGGCGGCGGTCGCCGGCCGACGGCAGGGCGGCGATGGCGGGGCTCGCCGGCGACGATGGCGGCTGCCGGCGGCGATGGAGCCGCGGTGGCGCGGGCGGTAGAAGACGGCGGTGCGGGGCGGCGGAGGGAGTGGCCCGCGGAGGCGGTGGCGGGGGCCGGCTGTGGGCTTCGGGCCCGGCGGCGGGGGCGATGTGGTCCGCGCCACGTGGCGCGCGGCGAGTGGCGGGCTGCGGCGGCGGACGCTGTCCGGCCGGGGCGGACACGTCCGTCGGCGCGGGTCTGGAGTTTTTTTTTTAGGAGGAGGACGGGGAGGAAGACGAGATCCGAAATGGGGGGTGTTTAAATAGGCATAAGTGGAGCTAGGAGAGTCCAAATGAGGTGCGGTTTTCGCCCACGCGATCGTGATCGAACGCTCTAGGACATGGAGCAGAGTTTCGTGGGTTTTGGGCTAAATTTGAGGGGTGTTGGGCTGCAACACACACGAGGCCTTTTCGGTCCCTCGGTTCCGTTGGAGTATCAAACGAAGTCCAAATGACCCGAAACTTGACAGGCGGTCTACCGGTAGTAAACCAAGGCCGCATGACAAGTCTCGGTCCAATCCGGAAATGTTTAATCCCCACACACAAAAGAAAGCTAGAAATGGCCACCGGAGGAGAACGAAGCGCCGGAATGCAAAACGGACAACGGGGAAAATGCTCGAATGCATGAGATGAACATGTATGCAAATGCAATGCACGTGATGACATGATATGAGATGCATGAAAACGAAAAACAACACACGGAGACAAAGAACCCGAACCCGAGAAATAAATATAACTTAATGCCGGAAACGGCAAGAGTTGGATACAAATATGGAAAGTATATCTGGGGCGTTACAGGACTCCACCGAAAAGAGACCATCACGGCTACACATGCGATTGATTCATTTTAATTAAGTCAAGTGTCAAGTTCTCTACAATCAGATATTAACAAATTCCCATCTACCACATAACCGCAGGCACGGCTCTCGAAAGTTTATACCCTGCAGGGGTGTCCCAACTTAGCCCATCACAAGCTCTCACGATCAACGAAGTATATTCTTGCTCCCGGAACAACCCGATTAGACTCAGAATCTCGGTTACAAGACATTTCGACAATGCTAAAACAAGACCAGCAAGACCGCCCGAATGTGTCGACAAATCCCGATAGGAGCTGCACATATCTCGTTCTCAGGGCACACCGGATGAGCACTCTGTACAACTAAAACCAGCCCTCAAGTTTCCCCGAGGTGGCGCTACAAAGGACTCTAGGTTGGACAAACACTCAGAGGAGCACTGGCCCGGAGGGGTTAAAATAAAGAAGACCCTTTGACTCCGCGGAACCCAAGGGAAAAGGCTTAGGTTGTTAGGCAAATGTAAAACCAAGGTTGGGCCTTGCTGGAGGATTTTTATTCAAAGCGAACTGTCAAGGGAGCCCCATAACCCCAACCGCGTTAGGAACGCAAAATCAAGGAACATAACACCGGTATGACGGAAACTAGGGCGGTAAGAGTGGAACAAAACACCAGGCATAAGGCCGAGCCTTCCACCCTTTACCAAGTATATAGATGCATTAATTAAAATAAGAGATATTGTGATATCCCAACATATCCATGTTCCAACATGGAACAACCTGCAAGGCACCTGCAACTAGCAACGCTATAGGAGGGGCTGAGGAAAAGCCGTAACATAGCCAAACAACGGTTTGCTAGGAAAGGTGGGTTAGAGGCTTGACATGGCGATATGAGAGGCATGATATAATAAGTGGTAGGTATTGCAGCATAGCAATAGAACGAACAACTAGCAAGAAAAGATAGAAGTGATATCGAGGGTATGGTCATCTTGCTTGAGATCCCGCAAGGAAGAAGAACGAGTCCAAGAAGAAGGCAAACGGACGTAGTTGAACAAACCCTCACATCTCCGGAACAAAACCGAAGCTAACGAGAGAAGCAAATCGGAAAGAAGCAAGCAACATGGTAAACACACAAGCATAAGCATGGCATGATGCACAATCAAGTATGATGCATGTCCGGTTTAAAGAGTCATGCCATGGAAAAGTGCAACAAACAATACTACAAATTAAGTGGAGCTCAATATGCAATGAGTTGCATATTGACGAAACACCACAGTCAATTATTTAGTTCTCTCTCGGTTATGTACCCAACAATATTAAATGTTGTTAAACATGGCAAGAGGTGAAGCATATGAAAACTACACATTTAAGCAAGTTTAAATGAGGCCGGAAATAACAACAACAATTCCGGAAAATCCTCATATGCATATTATGAATTAGCTACTGTTCTGCCCTAAACATAATTTTAGAGTTTTTAAACATGCAAAGTAAGTACACCATGTTAAACTATGCATTTTTCCACCCCATTTACATATAAAGTTTATTAAATTTAGAGCTACAGTTATTAAGTTATGAAATAAATCATTTTAACATGGCATATGAGCAAATTTAATCAAACAACATTTTAAACATTTTTAGCATGGATGAAAGATGCATATTATGAAACTAGATGAAATTCGAAGCAAGTTACATATATAAAGTTTTTACATATGATGCACGGTTTGTGAGTTATTAAATGCATGAAGCTTAGGGGGTTTTCTGCAAAATAGGTAAATCCTGGAATAATAGCTAAAATCATTCCGTGGGAAAAAACATGAATCGGGCCGAATCTGCTGGCCCAACAGTGCACAGGGGGGCACTGGATCTGATGCTCACCATGGGCCTTGACGAGGCTGTGACCCAGTCAGCTGGGTGAGGCGCAGTTGACGACGGGGTCAATGCGGGCGAGGTGCTCGCTTGGCCGGATTGAGGAGGTGAAGCAGAGGTTTGCGGGCGCGCTCCTCTGCTCAAGAAGAAGCAGACCAGAGCAGCGGTGTCAGGGATCTCCGGCGCGGCGATGAAGGACGGCGGGCATGGAACCGGGTGTGAAGCGTGAGCGCGTGCGTGTCTCGCGATGGGCAGGAGGCCGCGATGGCGCACAGGAGCCTTGGCAGCAGCGGCAGCTTGGCTCCTGCGAGGCCGGGGAACGAGGGAGCGACGAGGGAAGGCGGAAGCGAGCAGAAGACGACAAGGCGTCCAGATCCGGTCAGAGGTGCGGCGCCAACGACTCTGGGCAGCGGCCATGGAAGGTGTTGCGGATCCTGTCGACGAACAGAGAGAGAGAGAGAGAGAGAGAGAGAGCTGAGAAAAATAAGGGAGAGGGAGACAAACAGAGCAGGAGGGAAGGAAGGGACGCGAGACGGGGACCTGCTGGTCCGGCGGCTCTACTCGGAGAGGTGGCCGACGGCGTGGGAGGCTAGCGAGGTAGGGGAGCAACGGCCTGGTGGCGACGACTCGCACGGGAAGAGTCTAGGAGGCTCGGGCGCAGCAAGGCTATGGCCTCAATCTCAGACTGGATCGAGCACCGGCTGGAGTGTCGGTGGAGGGCGGCGCTCCGGGCTGCTGCTGCTAGGGTGGCCGTCGTGAGGTGGGGCATGGAGGAGCTCCTCTCCTCCAGACCGAACAGGGAGGAGGCAGCGGTTCGAGGAAGGGGAAGGCTTGGACGGCAGCTGGATCAAGGAGGGGAGCGGGAGGCACGGCTGTGGTTTGCTGGGGATTTTGGTGGCACGGGAATCACGGGAGGTGGTCGAAAGCAGCGGGTGGAGGGGGTGGATCTGAGATGGATGGTGGTTGGCTAGGTTGGGAAAACGAGGAGGAAGAAGATTGCGGCGGCGGCGATGGGATGGATGGACACACTGCCTAAAATCTAGGGTTAGACTGTTTATAGAGGTAGGTTGGTTAGCTTAGGGGCTACTCGGTCCCTCTGATCGGAATCGGACATTCGCAAATAAATAGCATAGGGAGTCCAATTAAGAAAACGGAGATGTTTTATAGATGTTTGGGGACGATCCGGACCCATCGGTAACGAAAGTCCAGTTCGGGTTCGGGGAAATTTCGGATACGGGCGAGGGGTCGATGCACTGAGAAAAGAGGGGTTAGCGAACGAGGTCAAGTGTGTGGTTGGACCGAGAAGAGAGAAGAGAAGGGGAGGCCCGACAGCAGTTTTCAGAGACCGAAAACGTCCGACATTAGACCGGCTATATTGTGGCCGTATGTTTAACGGTTGGGCTATCAAACGAACTTTGAATATGATGAAACTTGCCATGCGGCCTACTGACAACATAACAATACCGCATGCCACCTTTCAACCCATTCCAAGAACATTTTCCGGCCACTAATAAAATAATATTTCGGAGGTGCCGCAGGCGCGTGCAAGTGTGTCTGGGCTCAGAACGGATAACAGAAGGAACTGGGGGAACCCGGAGGGATGCAAGTTTTGAAAACATGATGATGCAATGCACATGATGACATGGCAAGATGCAACACGCAAGCAAAAGACATGGCAATGATGGTGACTAACCGGAAGACACCTGGCGCAATGGTCTCGGGGCGTTACAAGCCGGTAGTCGAAGAGTGACGCAGCGTCCGCCTTCTTGGAAAGTAGAGTAATGGGTGCCTCATTAAGCTTGCGAAAGCCTCGAAAATTGAGCAAATGTAGCTCACCGAACATGCTGCAAATGTCCTCCTTGATCACCTCTCAAGCACTCTGCATAAACTCAATGGCGAAACCATCCAGACCCGGTGTTTGACCCATTGAAAACTGCTTGGTAGTCCTTCATATCTCGTCCTCGGAAAAAAGAAGCTTCTAGAAGTGAGAGTTTAAAGGGACCAACATGCATCGCCATGAGGTCGATGGTGAACGGTCATGGCTTGGTGGAGTTAAATATGGGCGTGAAGTAGAAGAACATTGCTTTAGCCGTGGCAGCATGAAAGGCAGATCTAATGATCACGGAGGCGATGAACGAACTGAGATAATCAATCGGTTGAGCGGAAGCGTTTCTGAAATTTATCAGACAGAAAAAAATTACTAAACGACGCACTCCAACGCGATTGAAATGAATCGGTCGCTGGCTCGGAAGTTCTAATAAAAAAAAGGAATCGTTCGCTCGCGCGAAAGTTTTCAAATCAAAAAATAAAATGAAAAAGGAATCGTTCGCTCGCGCGGAGCACACAGTGCTCAGTCGCATAACTGACGCCCTCTCCGCTCACCTCTGCAAAGGCAACCTGCCCCCACAACGCCGCCGCCTGCGACGAAGACGGCGGAGCCAAGCACCTTCTCGCCGCCACCTTCCACTGCTAATCTCACCACCCCTCATGCATCCCGTTTACCGCCGCCGACGAAGCCCAAGCTCGCCGGCGCTACCTTCTGCCTTCTCGCGGATCCTGGGACGGCCGAGCCGTCGGGCTACACTGCGGCGGGCAATTAGTTGGTTCTCCTCTCCCATCGTTGGGGGCATCCTTCCGAGGCGCAGTGGAGCAATCGACGGGAGCCCTTGCGGTAATTGCTCGGATTCGAATTCCAGATCATTTTGGAGTTTCTACGGCAACAATCCTCGCTGGATCCGGACTCCCTTCTTCTAATCAGATCACAGGTGAGGCCTCGGCTCGACTGGATATAAAGTGCAGCCAGCCCTCGGTGTGCTTCTTCTCATCAGATTAGATACAAGCCAAGTCCAATTGGTTTGCCGCTGAAGCAACTCTTCTCCAACAAGACCTGCTTTTGCAATTGCTCCAATGGAGGTCTGTAGCGTAGCCAGGATAACGAGCTTTGCACATTTTGGCCTGAAAATTTTGCCTAAGCTCCTGGCTCTTTCTCCCGGTTCATTGGGGAAATTCAGAAAGGTCTCACCAGCGATGGGAACTGAAACTGTGTTGAGAAAACTGCCGGAGCTGCTGCAGGATGTATTGAGAAAGGTCTCACCACCCATGGAAACTGAAACTGTGGTGAGAAATTTGCCGGAGCTGCCGCTGGATGTATTGATGGACATATTTTCACTCCTGGAGATACCCGACCTCATGCGTGCGGCCTCTGTCAGCTCCTCCTGGCGCTCCGCGTATACCAGCCTCTGCAGCCAGCTTAAGCTGTACAAACGGCCTCAAACGCCTTGCCTCCTCTACACCTCTGAATCTGCTGGTGAGAATGTAGCTTGTCTCTACAGCCTCGCAGAGAAGAGGGTCTACAATTTAACTCTCCCGGATCCACCCATCCGCAACAGGTATCTTATTGGGTCATCACATGGTTGGCTAGTTACCGCGGATGACAAGTCTGAGCTACACCTTATCAATCCGGTCACCGGCCAGCAGATTGCTCTCCTGTCGGTGGTCACCATTGGTTATGTAGAGCCAATATTTGACAATGCAGGCACAGTTATTATGTATAAATTGCGGCAGCAACTTTACGTTCCGGACTTAGACCCCAAAATGGTTGGTCCCAAAATGTTCCCCCATGCTCCCGACAAGCTTCGTGACCATGTCTACATCAGGGTATTTATCTTTCCGGATCCGTCCACAGGAAGCTATATTGCGGTTCTCATCCATGGTCCAGTACGTCAGCTTTTGTTTGCAAGGGTAGGAGATTGTAAGTGGACCTCGCTGCCGCCGGGTTGGGACTATGATCTATGCATCTACATGGATGGTCTATTGTATGCATCCACAAGACCTGGGCGAATGGATGCTTTTGACCTCACTGGTCGTACCGTCACGAGGAATATAATTGCAGATGAGATTGCCATTTACAGTTCTGAGTACAAGGGGCAGTTCTACCTTCTTCAGGGTCCATGGGGCGGTCTGCTGCAAGTTTGCAGGAAGGCTGAACTCATAGATGCGGGTTATGAGGAGCTCATAGTTAAAACTAATAAAGTCTGGTTACACAAAGTTGATATGGAAGCAGAAGAGCTCGTGGAAATAAATAGCTTGCATCATAACGTGTTGTTTCTTGGGCGTAACCAGCCTATATGCCTTAGTGCTGAAGAATATCCGCAACTGAAGGCAAATTGTGTCTATTTCGCAGATGATGAGCAATATAATTGGATGTATAAGACGAATCCCCGGGATATAGGTGTTCTCAACCTTGAAGATGCCAGTAGGGAGGAAATTGTGTCCCCGCTTTGGTGCAGCTGGCCAAGTCCCATATGGATAACACCCAGTTTTATAGTGATGAGCCTGTGAATGTACAAATAGGTAGTTTTTTGAATTATGTACCTTGATTATTGGGTTTGTTGACTAAATTAGTCACTCTTTTGCAGGCAGATGCTATGACAACGGAAGCATGTTCCGTTTATCTCTTTTTTCCATACATTCTTTGCTGTATCTGATAAAACTATGGTCGAAAAAAAAATAGGAATGGAAATGATGGTTCTCTACAACAATTTGGTTTGCCGAATATTGTTTGTTTGATACCCACCCCCCCCCCCACCCCCTCTATAACTGAAAGTATGATTTGCGTACTCTCGGAAAAAAAAATGAAAGTTCAAGCCACGTAGTAACCATCGAGTAGAATGGTCTATTATTCTCTTCAGTATGATATACTATGTATTTCTGATGCTTTCACTGTCCCTGGATAATTTATTTAATTGGGATGTTCTTCATTAACTAGACATTGAACGTGACATCATTTTCTAAGTATTATCGGCACATGTTGTCAGTGGAATTGCTAATCCCTGTCCAGGGGAAATATTAGGTGCTCCCATCCTTGGGGTGCTTCCTATACTCCAAGTGTAAAACATGAATTTTAAATGTTTCAAAAATTCTGAAAATAAATGTGAATGTTCATAAGGAATGTGACTACACCTCCTAAAAATTTCAGGTTCAAACTCAAAATGTACATTCAGAAACAAAAAAGACAAATTTAGATGTGAATA
This sequence comes from Triticum urartu, assembly GCF_003073215.2. Classification (NCBI taxonomy): domain Eukaryota; kingdom Viridiplantae; phylum Streptophyta; class Magnoliopsida; order Poales; family Poaceae; genus Triticum; species Triticum urartu. The sequence continues at coordinate 131,312,375 of NC_053025.1, read as the reverse complement.
GTGTCAAAAGTTGCTTGTCTTTTTATGACACTATTCATGCTAGATTTCACTTTTTTTTCTCAATGTACATTTAGAGTTTGGACCTGAATTTTTTAGGAGTTGTAGTCGCATTCCTGGTAAACATTCATATATTTTTCTATAATTTTTTGAAACATTTAAAATTGAATCTTTTGAAGTTGGAGCATGGGGAGCACTCCAAGGATGAGAGTACTTGTTATTTCCCCTCCCTGTCCATGGTTGAAGATAACTGAAGATTTTATGTAAATTACACTCTTGCTCCTGGGCTACTTAATACGGTTCTTTCATGCTTTGGCAAGCATTTCGGACGAGTTACTGTGGTCGGCATCTTATGTAGGTACGCCTACCCGTGCTAATTCACTATTTTTTAGCTGGTGTACATTTGTTCTCCTTGTATACGATGCAATTTTATGCTCCCTGCAAGGCATGTGCATGTCTTGGTTAAAAATAAAAACAGAAGTATGCATGTCGGCAAAATTGCAGCATTTTTTTTTGAAAAGGAGGATGACCTCGGCCTCTGCATCAATTGATGCATGCAGGCATATTATTAAATAAAAATGTAACAAAGTCTAAAGGTCTGAAGTAGCTCATAAACTACTGAGCAGAAGTCGAAAGAAAATAAGTCTGAAAAGACCCACAACTGGCGATATAAAACATGAGCATAAACACTTGCGGAACTGGTGGCACAACTCCAAATGTTTTCCCTGCAAACTAGTCTAGAAACTACTTTTATGCAATTCCGAGTATCACCTTCACAATCATCGATGCACTCAGTGTATAACGATATCTTTAATGGTAGAGAAGAATCTGTTTTGGCGGAGCACGAGTACCATCGGTGAGAAGGAATTGCAGAACCCTGAAGCGACAGCCATCACGCCATCTCATGCTCATTGAGGATCCAATATTCCACTACAATTTCAAGTTGGCGCAGTCTGTCAAAAAAAGGAAAAAAAATTCTAGGGGCCAGATTCCAAGGCGCCTCGGCAGCTATGAATTTGATCTCATGTTGAGGTTGAACAAGGGGCCACGACAGTCAAACATTAAAATTAAAATCTACAGGGATCACAACTAATGATTTGAACGATCATTTCTCGTGAATGATAGTTTGGTTCGACCAGACTTTTGTATGGGACATCTGAATCTCATAGTGCAGGCCAGTGAAAAAGTACCCCTGCTTATGAAATAACGTGGTTGCTTTGACGTGGGTTTACACAATTCATATCTTGTGCGATCTTGTAAAACAGCCTCCTTGTACTTGGACTAAGAATTTCAGCACTGACAAAAGATTGGATAGGTGTCTAGTAAATATTTGAATGCCGTGCTGTTCATCGAAATACTACACTCCATAATAGTAGATCTTTTTAATCGATTCCTACTTACACATGCTATGGGGGCATTGTGCAGGTTCAAGCCACATATGCGCAGGAAGATGGATGAAAACTATGATGGAAACACTCATCAGCGGGAATTTGCTCGACCAAGAACACTTATGCCTTGGTGATACAGGTGTATGAAAGAAGTTGAATAATACAGAGCCACTAATACCGACCATCAGTAGAATAAAAACCTCTTCGATCTTGATGATGCTGTTCAGGAAATCAAGAGAATACACTGGCATGGCGTGTCTATACCACTACCAGAAATGGCATGTCTTCTCTAACTACAAGCGTAGGCAAGATGTTGCATGTGCCCAATGCTGTTCGATCGAAGGCTGGCAAGAAGAGGGATTTTACTTTTGAAGACCGATGCTTTTTAGTCCTTATGATAGGTCAAGTCTAGTTGAGAGACATGATGTAAGGGCCAGATCATTCTGGCTAGTTCTGAATTTACATTCGGACCCTGCATCTGTATTTTGTTTGTCTTGAAAACAGACCAATCCGCCTTCATCCAAGGCCCTTCTAGCGGACTCTATCACCCACCCCAACCAATCCGCCTTCATCCAAGGCCGGTTTATTTTGGATGGTGCAGGTCTTTCACGAAGTCCTCCATGAAGTCCGAGCCAAGAACCACCGCGCGGTCTTCCTAAAGCTCGACTTTCACAAAGCCTACGACACTGTCCATTGGCCCTTGCTTCGGGAAGTTTTGCTTTGAAAGGGCTTCGACGACCGCTGGGTGACCCGCATTATGCAACTTGTCACCTGCGGTCGGACGGCGGTCAACATCAACGGTGAGATCGGGCCTTACTTCCCCACCTTATGTGGGGTCCGCCAGGGTGACCCGTTCTCCCCGTTTCTGTTCAACATGGTTGTCGATGCCCTCGCGGTCATCCTTGATAAGGCCAAAGCTTGCGGCCATATCCGCGGCGTAGTCCCCCACCTAGTGGGTGGGGGAGGGCTCTCCCTCCTCCAATATGCGGACGACACCATAGTTATGGTACAGGGCTCCGCGTCCGACATCGCCAACCTGAAGTTCCTCCTCCTGTGTTTCCAACAGATGTCTGGGCTCACCATCAACTTCGATAAGAGCGAAGTGATGGTCCTTGGCTATCCTTCGGAGGAGGCTTTATCCATTGCGGACCGGCTGAACTGCCTCCTGGGTTCCTTCCCCACGACTTACTTGGGGATACCCATTAGTGATTCCAGGCTCACCGTTGCTGATCTCCACCCAATGGTGACTAGGATGCAACACCGGGCTGAACCCTGGAGGGGGAGGTGTTAATCGAAAGCAGCCAGGGTAATCCTAATCAACTCTTCGCTTGCTATCCTTCTCTGGTTTCTCATGAACTTCTACGGTCTCCATGAGACCCTCCATCAGGAGGTTGCCAAATACCAGCCGAGGTTTTTTTGGGCTGGTGAGGGCGACAAGCAGAAGTACCATATGGTGAGCTGGCTCGACATTTACAAACCCAAAGACCAGGGTGGCCTTGGGATCTTGTTATCTCAGTGCATGAACATTGCTCTCCTGACCCGTTGGCTGTGGCGTATCGCCAATGGGGAGGGAGGCCTCTGGCTTACCATCATCTGTAATAAGTATCTTCGGGGCCAGCCTCTTGCCTTTTGCCAGCGTACGGGTGGATCCTAGTTCTGGCAGTCCGTGATCCAGCTTCTGCCAGTCCTTCGCATTGGCACGTCCATCTCAATTGGATCCGGGTCCTCGACCCTGTTCTGGTTCGACCGCTGGTTAGGGGACTCCCCCCTGGCTGCGCGATTCCCAAAACTCTTTGCCATTCCGGCCGACCCTCGGGTCTCTATCGAGACGACCCTTATTGACTTATGGCGTCTCACTTTCCGACGCCCCTTCGGCCCCCTCGAGGTGCCTGCTTGGGACTCCCTCCTACAAGACATCGCCCTTATGCCGATGAACGTCAAGGAGGACCTGGATGCCCTTTCCGGGTGCCTTGAGCCGTCTGGCCGCTTCTCCACGAAGTCCTTGTATGCCGTCATTGCACCCTCGGCAGCCCGGAGCCCTTTAGCCTGACCTGGGACATCCGCCTACCTCTGAAGATCAGAATTTTCCTGTGGCAATGGATTCATGGACGCCTGCCCTCTGGGGTTGAAGTCCTCAAGCATAACGGCTCGGGCAATGGGATGTGTCCCATCTTTGGCATGATCGAGGATGCTAACCACATCTTCTTCTCGTGCTCTACTGCCCAGTTCCTGTGGGCTTGCTTCCGCGAAACGGTCGATGGACGGTGCTGCAATACCAACTTCCCCGACTTACTTGCAGAGCTCAATGCTTCCCCTACCTGCTACCGCCATATTAGATGGCTGTGCGTTGGGGTTCTCGCCTGGACGCTTTGGAACATTCGCAATAAGCTTGTTATTCAGAAGGTGCCTCTCCGATGTGCGACAGACGCAATCTTCAAAATGTGCGGTTACTTGCAGCTTTGGCGACCGCTTAGCCGCCCTTAGGACAGGGACGTCATCACCACCCTCCTCACCGACATCCGCTCGATGGCGCTCCGCGTGGCACCCCCGCTGCCGCCCCTCCCCCAGAGCCGGACTAGGCCATCTAGTGGCTATGTGGCGTGTATGTTTTTGTATTTAGGGCTTGTTGTGTTGTGCCCTCAGCATTGACCCTTATGTCTTCTCTGTGTTCTTGTGGACCTCCGTGTGCGTCTGTGTGTGCTTTGTTGAACCTTGTTGGATGCTTGGCTTGGGAAGTTTGCTTTATAATATAAAGTGGGGCGAAAGCCTTTTTCGGTAAAACAGACCAAGTACAATGAAGTTTTAACTAACACAGATTTTCATCAGTACTTTTTCATCGCACGAACCAGGAAACCATCACAATGACAATGTCCATAATCTCTTTACGATATTGCGTTGTTGCAGAAGCTGGGTGTAATTGGTATCTCTGCGATATTAATATATTCCCTTCCTCGAATTTTTTTACATGGCATTATTTCTATTTCTGTCTGTATACCATAAGCCACTCATTTTCTTTTTGTCTGCGGCTGCTGCATAATATCATTTGTAGGATTTGCCACTATTGTTCCTATTCTGAACATAAAGGATTCAATAGAACTGGAAACATCAGTTCTAAATTCTGTTGTATAAACAATCTTCGTTAGAATCTAAGACACCAAGACCTTTCCATCCATCACAAAAGACCATTCACAAGATTTTTGTACAAAATTCTTTAATGAGCACACTATACCCTCGTGCACACATCTCATGTGAAAGAAACAGAGTGAAAACTAATGCTAGCACTCGCTACAGAAGTCTCTTGTGAACAAAGTAAAAACTAATGCTATCAATTTCTACAGAAGCACTAAGCAGTGGGCTCATTTGCTCAAACTATGGAGCTAGATGTTCCTCTCCTTTTCTATAACAAGGAAGCCCTTCTTCTTGCAACTTTCAATCCCAACTTCCTTGTGCGACCTGCTGATATGATGAACAATCCGAAAGGAAAATCAATGGCATTTAGTCTTAAAATTTATTACGAGAGAGTGTTCGCAATATTTGTACAAATTTCTCAAAAGAGATTCCTGCAAATTCTAAAGGCTATAACAAGGGCATCCTTCATGCTAACCAGAGCATAATCTTCATGAAGTGCAGAGGATATACCGTTTTACTTGTTGATGCCATGACAATAGTACCGGTGCTTCCCTAGCTGGCTCTTGTCCTTGGCAATCACAAAGCAACCCAGCTTCTTGCAGTGTTCCACTCCCGCTTTGTGACGATTTCGGATATGGTGATCCCTCTAAAAAGAAAGAAAGAAACAAAAACCTAGATTAGTCCCTAAATTTAGTTTACCACACTCAATTAGGAAGTCGAGAGAAAAGCACTACCTCATGGTCAGTACAGCCATATTCAGAGTTCTGGTTTTCAAAGAAGCAGATCATGCATTGGGTCATTTGATTCTTCTTGAGGTTGCTAAGGTTCTTATCCTGGAAGCTCCTGTGAGCGTCCCTCTCGATCTACAACAGTCAAACAGTTTTCAAAATCAGTCAGTTAAGTTCATGCCTATGAGCAAAAAAATGCAGCTAGTAGTAAAACATAATGGGCAATTGGTCTTCAGAAAGGCTCAAACAAAAGAATGATCTGCTGTCACGTGACATTCCATTGGAAATTTCTACATCGTCACAATATGATCAAACACTAAGGAAAGATACACATTCTTCACCAAAACAACTATCTGATAAATCCCCAACTTCAAATGGCCAAAGGTTTTCAGGTAGGCTTAGTGTCGGTGTCAAAACCGGCGGATCTCGAGTAGGGGGTCCCGAACTATGCGTCTAGGCCGGATGGTAACATGAGGCAAGGGACACGAAGTTTTACCCAGGTTTGGGCCCTCTCGATGGAGGTAAAACCCTACGTCTTGCTTGATTAATATTGATGATATGGGTAGTACAAGAGTAGATCTACCATGAGATCAGAGAGGCTAAACCCTAGAAGCTAGCCTATGGTATGATTGTTGTTCTGTATGTTGTCCTACGGACTAAAACCCTCCGGTTTATATAGACACCGGAGAGGGTTAGGATTACACAAAGTCGGTTACAATGGTAGGAGATCTACATATCCGTATCGCCAAGCTTGCCTTCCACGCCAAGGAAAGTCCCTTCCGGACACGTGATGAAGCCTTCAATCTTGTATCTTCATAGTCCAGGAGTCCGGCTGAAGGTATAGTCCAGCCATCCGGACACCCCCTAATACAGGACTCCCTCACTAGCCCCTGAACCAGGCTTCAATGATGACGAGTCCGGCGCGCAGATTGTCTTCGGCATTGCAAGGCGGGTTCCTCCTCCAAGTACTTTATATAAGATTTTGAACACAAAGATAGTGTCCGGCTCTACAAAATAAGTTTCCACATATTGCCATAGAGAGAATAATATTTACACAAATCTAATCTGCTAACGTACTCCGTAGTGTAACACACCACAGCCAAGCCTTTATCCGAGTCGTTTCATTATCCCACCTCAGCGCGTCATGCGAGGCGGCTTCCTTGTCACGTCTTGTTAAAGCACAGATCGTGTCCCCTTATTCCGGGATTCTCATCAATACGGGCGTGGGTAACCCAACCGCTTCTAGGACTCCTAGATTATAGGCAAGTCCAAACGGACACGGAGAGGACGCTTGATATTCACCCTCTTTATAAAGGGACAAGGCTTTTATTTTTCCCTCCCGTGCTCAATCGAATCCTTCCCCCACCTCAAGCTCAAATGCCCAAAGTTCAGGTCAGGTGCTCCGAACCTTCAGTCATGTCCGGATCTAGCCTTCAAGGCCGATGGGTGCCTTCCTCCGTCATGGAAGAAGACATCAAAAAGTTGAGGGAGGCCAGATATCTGACCGCCGAGATCTTGCATCGGCTGCCTCCCCGAGGGCAGGCCGTCCCCACCCCCGAACCCAACGAGAACGTCGTGTTCGTCTCCCACTTCCTCCGAGGTCTAGGCCTTGCTCTGGATCCTTTCGTCAGGGGTTTGATGTTTTATTATGGGCTAGACTTCCATGATCTAGCTCTGGACTCCTTTCTTCATACCACAACATTTATTGTCGTGTGCGAGGCCTTCCTTCGGGTTACCCCTCACTTTGGCCTATGGCTCAAGACCTTTGAAGTAAAGCCGAAGATGATCGAGGGGCAACATGCAGCGTGTGGAGGTGCCTCAATATGCAAGATGACGGGAGCTCCGTGGCCCAAAGGTTCCAACCCAGAGGTGTCTGAATTGTGGCAACATGAGTGGTTCTACATCACGGCTCCTAGAAGTGCCAAGTGGGCGGCCACCCCTGTTTTCCGCTCGGGCCCTCCACCACAACTGATGTCATGGATCAGTAGAGGTCTAAGCTAGGGTCCAGCCAAGGACGTGCCTATACTGCAAAGCCGCATTCGAGATCTCTTCAATGGAGATTTTAGTTTGGTTGCGGTAATACAAGTTATGCTGGTTCGTCAAGTCCAGCCTTGCAAACGTCGGCCTCTTCGCCTGTGGGAGTTCAATCCCGAGGGACCGCGTGTCATTCAAAATTTTCTCGGCCTGATGCACGAGGAGATGTACAAGTCATTCTTCGGACCTCAGTTGGAGTGTCCGGAAATCACCGAGGACGTGGGCCTGAGTAGTAACCACGCCGCCGAACAGGTAAGGCATCTTCCGGCCAAACATACTATCTCTCCTTTGTTACGAAGTTATTTCTGAGGGTTCGCTTTTTGACCAGGACTGGCTAACAAAGGCGAAGTTGATTCAGTGTTCGGCCCCCCTCCCTGAGGGTTTGGAAAATCTGGTATTGGAAAAGATGCTCCAGACCACACCTTGCCCGGAGCCCTTGGAGGAAGATACTGTGGAGGATAATACGGGCGGACGCGGGCCCCCAACGCTGCCCATTCTAACCGAGGGAGCGAGCGTCTCCATGAAGGAAGATGACCAGAAGAGGAAAAGGACTGCGCCCGGGGATTCGGAAGCCGAAGCTTCCAAACGGGAGAAGAAGTCTCCCACAGAGGGTCCTACCTTGGGGGCGCTGTTGCCGCACAAAGTCCGCGGGGGGATCAATTCTCCCGCGAGTCGTAAGTGACCCGAAATACTTTAATAGTACAGATATGCCATCTTTTTCTTCTGAGAAAATAACCACCGCATATGTCTTTGCAGTTTGGGCCTTAGCCCCTCTCAAATGAGCTCGTCTTCGGGGGATCTTCTTCCAGAGATGATGGAGAGCGAAACGCCTCCTCCGGACTCCTCCGCTCCAGAAGCGGGCGACCCTGAAGTGTCGTCGCGTAGGGCCTCTCCGAGTACGGTGAGGCCAGAAGATAATCCTATTGAGCCCTGAAGCTCCCAGTGTTCGGCTCCCAAAGAGAGCAGACAAAAGAGTCCGGCACCGTCTAGTGTGCGATCGGATGTTTTGAGGGAGTTGGTGGGGCGAGCGGCCATCTCAGATGAACACCGTGTGCTAATGAATACGGTGATGGAGAGAATATCATCCGCCGAAAGCGGATTGCATGAAGCTTTTATGAGTCTACTGACAGGCTTTGAGGTACGTAAAAGAATGTATGATAGTCCTGCACATGCTAGGTGTGCCATGTGTAGATAGTAGCCCCTGAGACTCTGGTTGTCTTCGGAAACGACGACGAACAGAGGATCATGTTCCCAGGTAATAACCTTACTGCCTCTATGTGCAGGTGATGGAAGCTCCGGTGGCTAGCCGGACTAGCGAGTTTGTCCATTTAGAACGGCAGTTGGATGCGGCAGACGCCGACATCGAGCTTGTGAACAAAAGGCTTCACGAGGCACAGAGTAAGTGTCATTATCTGGTAAACGCCACATAGGAAGAGCAGCATGATGCCAGTATCTTTAATATGTTGTGACTGCAGATGGAGCTGCCACTGTTGAAGCCTTGCGGGCAGAACTTGCCCGAGCCAAGGAACAAGCGAGGTTGGGTAATGCGGCTGCTTTGAAGGCGGCCGAAGAGTTGCAAGCCGAGAAGGCCGCGCATGGCGAGAGCCGAGACAAGATGGCCATAGAATTAAAAGCCACCGCCGACCGTTGCCGGGTTCTTGAAAAGGAAAACCAAGCGAAGGCATCAGACCTTGAGAAGGCTGCTGCGACGAGAAAGGACCTCCGCTCTGCTATGAGGGCAAAGAAGGAGGAGCTGCGGGAAGCCGGGGATATTGTAGCTGGGAAATCCTTTATGTTGCGGAGGAAGTTCGGAGATCCACGTTATGCCCCTATGGATTGGCTGTGGAGTTCGGAGGATGTATATATGGATTTGGCGGCAAGCGCTGCCGATGCGACCAAGTATTTCCAGGGTCAGACGGACCGTGAAGTAGACCATCTGTTTTGGAGACAATTCCATTCTCCCGAGCGTCCGCTTTCATTGACTGACCAATTGCCGAATGGGCCAAACTAAATAGGTTGTCCGGACTCTCCATGAGGTCTGTTGTGGATCAGCTATGGCCGGAAAGGTCAAAACCGAACAGCTATTTCAGCTTGGTGCAGCAGTTCCTTGACGTGGTGCCGTGCATTAATGCGATGAAGAGGTCGGCGTGCATAGAGGGCGCGCTGATGGACTTTGCCCGTGTTAAATCATACTGGGCGGAGATGGATGCTACCACTGTTGCAGCGCGGGATTCGGCCATAGGTCGAAGGGCTGCTGAGCATTACTTTGAAGAAGTTCTTGAGGGTGCTCGTTTGATAGAGACCCAGTGCTCAAAAAATATTATGTTTGAGTGATATGTAATCTCATTGTAAGCGAAATGCTTTTATAAATTTTTATAAGGCTATTTTTATACTTTTGCCTGAAAGTAATATGATGCCTCCTAGGCGGCCGTTTATGTATACATGTGTATAACCTGAAAGATTGCAGCCGTCGGCTTCAACCCTCACGCATATAATGCGGAGGTGCTCGCAAAAACACACGTTCACACTTAACCCAACGTCTTGGTCCTATTAAGGAGGTGATAGCGGAGCGAGCGAGGCAACCGGACTATAATGCTTTAGCACTTTCACTTAGCCATAGGAGTTTGACAGTGGGGCTACTAAATAGCCCCTGGTGGCTCCGCACTTTCTCGATCCCGGGGTGCGTACATGCCTGGCCGGAAAACGTCCCTTCGTTAAGGCGGAGGAATTCTAACATTCCAATAGGTTATCGAGTGGTTGACCAGTCTCACGCTATATCATGACAGTTAGTTTTCGGCTTTCTCTACCGAGGTGCTCGTCCGGATGAACCAGGGCACAATCGCAGTAGTTCTCCTGGTGCTACCTTAGCTGGTAAAGCGGAACGTAAGGCACCAAAACACAGGAACCGGGCAAACCCAACATTTGACCAAAGACAATGATTCGGAGCTGATGCATATAAGGCCAAACTCGCGACGCCGAACACTTCCTAAGGTATTCGGTCTTAGTGGTATAAACCGGGCCTAAATAATGGCCTTTGTAAGAAGCCCCTTGTGTCCAGGTACGTGCATTGTTCTGGCGTGGCCACATGCCAAGACGTTAGCATCCTTCTCAACGGTGGATATGTATCAACAAGAGACAGTAAAAAAGGTTTACGCAGGGTCTTAATCTAAAAAGAATCCTTGGAGCGGGTCCCTGCTGCACGTCTGCGCCTGTGTCTCCGTTGTGCCGTATCCTGGACGGGTGTAGCACGATGATCGTCTGTAAAAGAGAGGAATTTAGGTGAAAAAGTTGTCGTGCAAAAAGATAGTTTTTTAAGGAAACCATGTATAATTCAAGATGAGGAGAAATTGCCACTTGTCTGCGCGTGTTGAGCCCCTTGTCTTGACAAATAGGGGTGTGACCATTTATTTGGTATAAGTAGCGGCGCCGGACTCGATTAGTTGTGTCTGAGGTCTTGACGACCTATTGGATGCTTTCGCTGGTCCGGGTGCCTTTAGTGTGCGGCTGCCAAGGCAGCCTCACTCTCTTCGGTGCAGAGATCGCTTGATATTTCCGTGCATTGAAATGATGCCACGTGGACCGGGCATCTTGAGTGTGAGGGAGGCGTAGTGTGGTATTGCATTAAAGCGAGCGAAAGCTTTGCGTCCGAGCAGTGCTTGATAGCCACTTTGAAACGGAGCGATGTGGAAGGTTAAATGCTCGCGGCGGAAGTTATCAGGGGAGCCGAATATAACCTGTAGTAGGAGGGAGCCCGTACAATGAGCCCCTGGGCCTGGCATTACTCCTTTAAAGGTAGGATTGCTATGGCGAATTTGTTTTGGGTCTAACCCCATCCCGCGGATTGTATCCTGATATATTAGGTTTAGGCTGCTGCCGCCGTCCATCAAGACTCGTGTGAAGTGATATCCGCCAATTACTGGGTCTAATACTAGGGCAGCCCATCCTGCGTGTCGGATACTTGCTGAGTAATCGCGATGGTCGAAAGTGATCGGTTGAGACGACCAGTGGCAGGACTTCGCGGTGACAGGCACTTGGGTATATTTTCCTGGGAGTGCCGTGTTGTTTTTTCCCTTGATCACGTGTAACACGTTTACTGTTTTGACTTCTGGTGGAAATTTCTTTTGTTCCCCCGTGTCTTGCTCGGGAGGCTCGTCCTCGTCTTCAGTTGGTGTATCCTCCCCCTTGTGTACGGCGTTGAGCTTGCCGGACTGCTTGAAGACCCAACATTCTCTATGGGTATGATTAGCAGGTTTACCAGGGGTACTATGGATCTGACATACTTGGTCCAGAATTTTGTTGAGGCTGGACAGTTCATCCCTGGTGCCTTTAGGGGGCGGCTTTTGACCTGGCCGAGAGCTTTTGAATCCGGCATTTACTGCCGTGCCCTTCGTGCTGTCTTCTTTATTCTGGCGTTTGTTATTGTTGTTGCGTCGTGATTTCCCGTTTCCATCTCTAAATTCAGATGTACTGGGGTCGCTGGTGCTGCATCTGGCTAGCCAGCTGTCCTCACCCGCGCAAAAGCGGGTCATGAGGTTTGTTAATGCGGCCATCATTCTCGGCTTATTTTGGCCGAGGTGTCTGGCGAGCCATTCGTCGCAGACGCTATGCTTGAAAGCTGCCAAGGCTTCGGCGTCCGGACAGTCAACAATTTGGTTCTTTTTAGTAAGAAACCTGGTCCAAAGCTTTCGGGCTGACTCTCCGGGCTGTTGAGTTATATGACTCAAATCGTCTGCATCCGGAGGTCGGACATAAGTCCCTTGAAAATTTGCCCGAAAGGCATCTTCGAGCTCTTCCCAACTTCCAATGGAGCTTTCGGGGAGGCCTTTGAGCCAGTGACGAGCTGGCCCTTTGAGCTTGAGGGGTAAGTACTTGATGGCATGGAGATCATCTCCTCGAGCCATATGGATATGAAGGATATAGTCCTCAATCCAGACCCCAGGGTCTGTTGTTCCGTCGTATGCCTCTATGTTTACGGGCTTGAATCCCTCTAGAAATTCATGGTCCAGCACCTCATCGGTGAAACAAAGGGGGTGTGCGGCACCCCTGTAGCTGGGTGTACCACGTTGTTCGGATGTTTGTTGTGTTGCATTGTATGCTGGGGCGCGCTTGCTTGGTCCATAGATGGATCTTGTTGCGCCGTCCTTTGGGTGCGAGCCCTCGCATGGGTCGCGTGTTGTATTGTGAGTGGCGTTATATGCCGCTCTGTGTTGATAGAGGGGTCGTCTATCCGACCAGGTGGCTGCTTTGATGTTTGGTTGTGGGGGGTCTGAAGCCTCCTCATCGAATTCAGGTAGCAGCTTCCGCTTTGGGTAGCTCTTGGAGGGGCGATTGTTGCCATACATCGCTGCTGTGTTGAGTATTTTACTCCATCTGATGTGGAGTGTGTCTTGCGCAGCCTTGAGCCTTTCCTTCTGCTTTTTCAGACTCCTCGCGGTGGCAACAAGCCTTTTACGGGCAGTCTGCTGCTCCGGGTGCCTGTCCGGCGTTATATCGTTCGGACCATTATCCTTGATAGGATTTGTTTGTTCGGTTTGATTATCCGGATTGCCATTGTCCGGTAGCGGTTCGCCCTGCTCTAGCGCTGAGTTTGGTGATTGCTATTTCTATCGAGGCAGGATTTGGGGCGGTGATTGCGTCGCCGCTTTGACTGCTTTTCGAGGGAACAAGCCTTCGGTGCGTCCTTTCGCTCCTCGTCGTCATCTTTTGGTGCGTCCACCATGTATACGTCATATGACGAGGTGGCGTTCCAGGGCCCAATAGGCGCTGGTTCTTCATCGTCTCCTTCATCGGTGTCCATACCGTCGATGTCTTCGGAGTCGAAGTCGAGCATGTCGGTTAAATCGTCGACAGTGGCTACAAAGTGTGTGGTGGATGGGCTTTGAATTTCTTCATCATCTGTATCCCAATCTCGCTGACCGTAGTCCGGCCAGGGCTCTCCTGATAAAGAGAGAGACTTTAGTGATTTCATAATATCGCCAAAGGGCGAGTGCTGAAAGATGTCCGCGACAGTAAACTCCATGATCGGCGCCCAATCGGATTCGATCGGCAAAGGCGCGAATGGTTCGGAGTCCGGAGAGGAGTCCGGCTCCTTGGAATCACGAGTCTCACGGAGTGCGGGGCTGGTGTTTGGCTCGATCGCCGTTAGGATCGCAGCCCCTGAGGCGGCGTCCATCCACCCATCCTCGATCGGCGCAGTTGGCTCCGAATTAAGGGTCGAAGCCGATGCAGGTGCGGCTTTCAGGGCACTGTTAGGCGGCAGAGCTAGATCATGCTCGTCGTGGCAGTGCGGCACGCTCGGCAGTGGCTCGAATCCGTCGAAGATCAAGTCCCCGTAGATGTCAGTCATGTAGTTTAAACTTCCAAATCTGACCTGACGGCCAGGGGCATAGCTTTCGATCTGCTCCAGATGGCCAAGTGAATTGGCCCGCAGTGCAAAGCCACCGAAGACAGAGATCTGTCCGGGGAGACAAGTTTCACCTTGGACCGCATCACTATCGATGATCGTAGGAGCCATCAAGCCTGACGGCAACGGCACAGAGTGTAAGTGCATCTAGTGCCACCCCTAGTTGGTTTTGGAGTATTGACGACAAACCTAGTTGAGGGACTAATGTGTTTGTGAGAATTGCAGGAAAACACAGGTAGAAGTCCCTCATTGATTCGGTTTTACTACCAGAGATGACCCCCAAAAATGTACGAAGACATTGAAGACAATGGTGGTTTATGAAGATATTCATATTGAAGACAATGACATGAGAAGACTCCCTATGAAGCTTTTGAAACTCGAAGACCTAGATCCTTCGTAGTTTTATTTCATTCATGTTGTGTCATAGGAACCACCGTACTGTTAAGTGGGGTCGAAGAGAACCAGTCAGAATGATTGAAGTGATGCCTAATTCAAATCCTATGTCTTCGAGCGAAGCCTATGAGAGAAAATCTTGTCCAGAGTCAGACAAGTCAGCTTTACTTGTAGCCCAAGTAAATTTGCCGTGTGAGTTCGAAATCCGACCGTTGGTACACGTGTCAATTCCTTAGTGACCCAGGGTCATTTCGGACAGATCAGGTCGGGTTGCCAAGTGGCTATAAATAGTCCACCCCCCCACAACCTTAAATGGTTGGCTGCTTAGATTTCAGTACACGGCTTTTGTCGTTTGAGAGCAACCCACCTCGAAGCCTTTTAAAGAAAAATTCCTAGTAAGGAGAAAAGCCCTGACCACCTAGAGCCAGAGTAAATTGGGCATCACTTAAGTCTTCGTGTCTGTGTGATCTGAAGACTTATTACACTTGAGGACTGTGCATCCTCCAGACGGTTAGGCGTCGCGTTCAGAGCATCCAAGAGAAATTGTGGATTGCCAGTGAACGAAGTCTGTGAAGGTTTGGGAGTCTACCTTGAAGACTTACAAGAGTGATTTGAGTGATTGGGCGAGGTCTGTGTGACCTTAGCTCAAGGAGAAAACGGTGAGGACTGGGTGTCTTGGACTAAGTGTCCTTGACTGGGTGTCCGGGACTGTGTGTCCTTTGGTTTAAATACCTAGCCGCTCCAACCAGACGTACAGTTGTCACAGCAACTGGAACTGGTTCAACAAATCATTGTCTTCAACGTGTCACTGGTTTCATCTTCACTTCCTTACTTATGTTATTCATTGTGAAGCCATTGCATGCTTGCTCTATCTTTTGTCTTCACAACATAACTGTATGATCTGTTTGGCTTCATAACTTCTTCCTACCTGATCCTTATTACACTGAAGCTGTTTGTCACTTGCGCTTCTCTATTGAATACTTGACCATGGGCTTGCCTAGTGTAATCTAACTTCCGCTGCATAGTAATAGGCATAATCTTCACTGTTTGTCTTCATAACTTCACGTTTTGAAGACTTTCATAAAAATCGCCTATTCACCCCCCCTCTAGTCGATATAACGCACTTTCACACTTTCTATTGGTATCACAGCAAGGTGCTCCCTTGTTCTGTGTGATTCGGTTTAACCACCTGGAGTTTTAGTTATGTCGACTGCAGGGATAATCAAAGTCTCCGCTGCTTGCCCCGTCTTCGATGGAACTGAATATCCCTACTGGAAGAATAAGATGCGCATGCATCTTGAAGCCATTGACATCGACCTATGGTATGTCGTCAAGAACGGCGTTCCCAAGGCTGGAGAAGGTGTCACTGCTGCTGATGTCAAGAAGTTCGCTCAACTGGACTCCACTGCCAAGAATATAATATGTGGTCATCTGACCAAAGGACAGTATGGCCGTGTGAGTGCTTTGAAGACATCCAAGCTAGTCTAGGACTGGCTCTCAAAGGTCAATGAAGGCATCTCAACCCAGAGAGATCAAAGAATCAGTGTTCTTCGCAACCTCTTCAACCGCTTCAAGCGAAATGACAATGAGAATGTCCAGCACACATTTGACCGGCTCACTGACATCACAAATGAGCTTCAAGCCCTCGGCGCCACTGAGATCACCAAACATGAAATCGTCAAGACGCTGCTGAGATCACTTGATAGTTCGTTTGACATCCTGGCCCTGATGATTCAAGAACGTCCTGATTTCAAGACACTCGATCCGTCTGACATACTTGAGAGGCTCAACACACATGAGTTTCAGCTTTCTGAGAAAAGAGATATCTACGGCCCAAACTATGGGCGAACTCGTGCCTTGAAGGCAAAAGCTGTGTCCTCATCTGAAGAAGAATCTGACTACAGTTCTGATGATCCTGAAGACATTGGAAGAGAACTTGCAATGCTAGTGAAGAAGTTCCAAAAATTCACTAAGAAGAAAGGCTTCAGGAAATCTTCACGATCAAGCTCAAGGAATGATGAAGCTTCTGCTCATGACTACAAGAAGAAAACATGTCACAAGTGCAAGAAAACTGGACACTTCATCTCTGAGTGTCCACAGTGGGACAATGAGAACAGAAGGAAGAAGAAGAGCAAGGAATATGATTCTGATGACAAGAAGAAGAAGAAATACTCAAAGTCTTCTTCCAAAACTTCATCAAGGTCTTCATCACACAAGAAGAGCTCATCTGGCAAGGCACGTGCGTTTGTTGGAAAGGAGATGGATTCAGAGGAGGAGTCCGCATCTGAGGAGGCAGAGGTGGAGTCTAAGGAGGAGTCTGATTCTGGCATTGCGAGTCTGGCTACAGCATACGTCGCCAAGTCCATCTTCAATACTGAAGACAATGACTGCATCACCGACACCGACGCAAATGACAAGATCGACTCCACTCCTACCTACTGCTTCATGGCACGCGGTGCCAAGGTAAACACACGCACAACTCGCTATGAAACATCTAGTGACGATGACTCTGAATGTGATTCAAAACCTAGCTACAAAACACTTGCTAAAATTGCAACTGAACAACAGAAAGCTATGGAACATATTCAAAGATTGTTAGACAGAAGCGATGATCTGTTGGGTGCTGAGATGACTCGATCTGAATCCTTAATTGAAGACATAAAAAACCTTCACGTTAAGTATCAGGAACTTGAAGATCGTCATGATACTCTCTCAACAACTAATGAAAAGCTTTCCTATGATTATCTTCAAAGGAAGCAAGAACTTGAGAAATTGAGGGTGGCTCATGAAGATCTTCAAAAGGAAAACGAGTCACTTCGCGCTGAACACATCAGTCCCGCTCAGGAAGGATTTGAACCACCATGTCTTAAATGCATTGAGCGTGATAATGCTGCTTCTGTTGCTGAATGTTCCACTGCTACTACTGTTTCAATATCTTCAACTGTTGATGTGGTAACTAACCCCTCTGCTGAGGATACCACTGCTATTGCTGATGAGAATGCTAGGTTGAAGACATTGCTTGAAACAGGGATGTACAAAAGTCTTCAAGGGCATCAGACATTATGTGATGTCCTCAAAAAGCAGATCCTGAATCGTAACCCTAGGAAAGAGGGTGTTGGATTTATGAGGAAAATCAATACAGATGGCTCTTACTGGAAACCTGAGCAGTACCCCAAAACTACATGGGTTGCTGCAAAGGAACTTTCAGCAGATCCATCCAATTTATCTGGCTTCACTTGTGCTAACCCTATTATCATTGATGTCCTTTGATGCAAACTATAAACTGTTTAAGAATCAGAATGGTGAAGTGTTTGCCAGGTACATTGGTACTAACTGCAGGAATGGACCGCCTATGAAAAAGATCTGGGTTTCGAAAAAATGTCTGGAAAATCTTCCTGTGAATGTCTTCATGACACCTCACTTGAAGAAGACAAACCTCAGACCAAAGGCTTCATACGGTCCAAAGGCTTCATATGAACAGAGGACTCACCTGAGTCGCACTAACGCTAATGTTTTGCAGGCAAACCATACTCAGGCATACGAATATGAGAGCGGTTCTTCGAACCGTCATGTTCATATGACCAAAAATTATTCTGCTTATTCTTATGAGTATTATTGTCCACCTGCTAGACTGTTTGCTAAGGCTTCAAAGCCAAAATTCTCAGATGCTGCACTTAGACTTATTGCTTCTAAGCCACCCTTGAAGATGTGGGTGGTTAAGAAAGCTTGACTCTCTTTTGCAGGGAAAGATCTCCAGCAGAAAAACAAAATCTTCTGATGCTATTGCTGGGGACCTTAAAAATCTTGTAGGGCGCAAGATAAAATGTCCAAATGGCATCATTATGTACTTCGTTCCTGAATCGCATGCTACTCTCCCTATTAATCCTAATCTGGATTTAAGTTTTCATAATCCACTGGTTCGTCAAATGTTTATGCTTCACAATACCCTTCGTGAAGCCTATCCCCCTAACTGCACTGTAGGGTACGACACCAGTGACTTCAAAGTCTTTAGAATGGATTATTGACAGTGGGTGTACAAATCACATGACTGGAAAAAGAAGCCTTCTCATGGACTCAACTTTACATCCATCCGACAAGAGCCACATTACTTTCGCTGACACTGGTAAAAGTAAGGTATTGGGTCTAGGTAGAGTTGCAATATCAAAGGATCAACACATGGATAAAGTCATGCTTGTTGAATCCCTTGGCTTCAACTTAATGTCTGTCTCAATGCTTTGCGATTTGAATATGATTGTAATGTTTGGCAAATATCGTTGCCTGGTGCTAATGGAATCTGACAAATCTCTAGTGTTTGAAGGGTATCGGAAGGGTGATTTGTACGTGGTAGATTTCTCAGCAGGACCACAACTTGCAGTATGTCTTCTTGCAAAAGCTTCAGAATGCTGGCTTTGGCATCGAAGGCTTGGGCATGCTGGCATGAGGAACCTACACACCCTTGCGAAGAAAAAGCACATCATAGGCATCGAAGGCGTCAAGTTCAAGAAAGATCACTTATGCGGTGCCTGTGAAGCAGGGAAGATGACAATGGCAAAACATCCTTCGAAGACAATCATGACCACTACTCAACCCTTCGAACTGCTTCGCATGGATCTTTTCGGTCCCACTCACTACTCAACTTTTACTACTTCTGCATGCCTCTATGGCTTCGTAATTGTTGATGATTATTCTAGATATACTTGGGTGCACATAATCCTTTACAAGACTGAAGTGCAGGATGTCTTCAGACGCTTCACAAATCGAGCTATGAACAATTTTGGCGCCAAGATAAAGCACATCAGAAGTGACAATGGCACTGAATTCAAGAACACTGGCCTTGATACATATCTGGATACCTTGGGGATCACGCATGAATTCTTAGCTCCATACACGCCACAGCAGAATGGCGTCGTCGAACGCAAGAACAGAACACTCATTGAGATGGCCAGAACAATGCTAGATGAATACAAGACTCCAAGAAAATTCTGGACTGAAGCCATTGATACTGCATGCCATACAATCAATCGTGTTTATCTTCACAAGCTTCTGAACAAGACATCTTATGAACTCCTAACTGGCAAGAAGCCAAATGTCAGTTATTTTAGTGTATTTGGCGCAAAATGCTGGATCAAGGACCCACACCACACCTCAAAGTTTGCACCAAAAGCACATGAAGGCTTCATGCTTGGATATGGAAAGGATTCGCACTCCTACAGAGTCTTCAATCTCTTCCACTACAAAGTGGTTGAAACAGTGGATGTGCGATTTGATGAAACCAATGGATCACAAAGAGAGCAATTGCCAAATGTGCTAGATGAAGTTCCAGCAAATGAATCAATCAAGCTTATGGGAACTGGAGAAATTGTACCTTCTGAAGCTCAACCTGAAGAAGAACTTATCATCTCAGCACCTGATCCACATGAAGACAATGCTCAACCTGAAGATATACCTTTAAATGACCACATAGATCAGCAAGAGCAAAGTCTTCGCCCCACACACCCTCGTGTTGCAAATGAAGTACAAATTGACAAAATACTGGACAGCATCAATGCACCTGGTCCACTCACTCGTTCAAGGGCAACTCAGCTAACAAACTTCTGTGGGCATTTCGCATTCGTCTCAATATCAGAACCCAAGAAAGTTGAAGAAGCCTTCATGGAACCTGAATGGATTCAAGCTATGCAAGAAGAGCTTCAACAGTTTGAGCTGAATAATGTATGGGAACTGGTTAAGCGTCCTGATCCACGGAAACACAACATAATAGGCACCAAATGGATATACCGCAACAAGCAAGATGAGCATGGTCAAGTTGTCAGAAACAAAGCTCGTCTAGTTGCTCAAGGATATACTCAAGTGGAGGGCATTGACTTCGATGAAACATTTGCTCCTGTGGCTAGGCTTGAAGCCATACGCATACTGCTGGCCTATGCAAATCATCATAACATACTTCTCTATCAGATGGATGTGAAAAGTGCCTTTCTCAATGGCAAGATTGAAGAAGAAGTGTATGTTGCACAACCACCTGGCTTTGAAAATCCAAAACATCCTGATATGGTATACAAGCTCAACAAGGCACTGTATGGCCTCAAACAAGCCCCCAGGGCCTGGTATGATACACTCAAGTACTTTCTGAAGAGCAAAGGCTTCATACCTGGTTCCCTGGATCCCACTCTTTTCACGAAGACATATGATGGTGAACTGTTTGTGTGCCAAATATATGTGGATGACATTATCTTCGGCTGCACCAATCAGAAGTATAGTGAAGAGTTTGGATACATGATGCAAGAGCAATATCAGATGTCCATGATGGGGGAGCTGAAGTTCTTTCTCGGTCTTCAAATACGGCAACAACACAACGGCATCTTCATATCACAAGAGAAATATCTTAAAGAGTGCCTGAAGAAGTTCGCTATGCAAGACTGCAAAGGCTTCACAACACCAATGCCAGCCAAGCATCATCTGGGTCCCGACGACAATGGTAAAGAGTTCGATCAAAAGGTATACCGCTCCATGATTGGGTCTTTGCTTTATTTATGTGCATCTAGGCCAGATATCATGCTTAGTGTTTGCATGTGTGCTCGATTTCAAGCGACACCAAAGGAGTCGCATCACTTAGCTGTGAAGCGAATTCTTTGATATTTGGCTCACACCCCAACTCTAGGATTATGGTATCCAAAGGGCTCAGAGTTTGATTTAGTTGGATTTTCGGATGCTGATTATGCTGGTGACAAAGTTGATCGCAAATCTACATCAGGCACATGTCACTTTCTGGGACGATCACTTATATGTTGGTCTTCAAAGAAGCAGAACTGTGTATCACTCTCCACTGCTGAATCTGAATACATTGCTGCTGGATCTTGCTGCGCTCAGCTTCTGTGGATGAAGCAAACACTCAAGGATTATGGCATTCATCTGAAGCAAGTGCCACTTTACTGCGACAACGAAAGCGCCATCAAGATTGCCAACAACCCAGTTCAACACTCGAAGACAAAGCACATTGAAATTCGTCATCACTTTCTCAGAGATCATGTTGTGAAGGAAGACATTGATATCATACACGTCAATACTGAAGAGCAATTTGCAGATATCTTCACCAAGCCCTTGGATGAGAAGAGATTTTGCAAGTTACGGTGTGAGCTAAATATCTTGGAATCCTCAAATGTCCTGTGATCAGGCACACATCCTAACACTTATGCATATTGATGACTTAGATGTGCAACACACGAAGTAGCGTATATCTTCAAACAATGAAGACATACATTCTAAGTGTGAATACATTAATATGGAATTTGACTTCGGAGCGCCACGACAATTGTGCGCCGTGTCTGGGTCTAATACTTCCTATACAGTGGGTAACGCCACCACCAAACATTCCATTTTGAAGTGTTTCTCTCATGGCGTTACCTCTCAATGTCTTCACAATTGGTTTGGTTTCATTCTCAATATGTCTTCATGATTATCTTCACTGCGTTGATTATATGGATATATATGTACTGTTGTTCTGTCCTCTACAGCATTCACTTATAGCTATGTCTTCTTGGTTGAATCTTTTTGAACTAAGTGAATGTGATCGGACCCTAACCTCTCTATGCTTTCTATCTCAAACTCTATCTCTCCAAGTCATATGCATTCTGTTGAAACTGTCGAATGTCTTCACTGTGTCCTTGTTAGCCGAAGACATTGAGACAACCATAAAAGTCCGTTTTTAATGCTCATTCCTCCACATAAGATCCGGAGAAGAAGGAACGACTGCCCGACAATTTAGGCGTGCGTGGGACATGGAACAAATCCCAATCTTCCTCTAACTGGCCACGCGTGCCTCAAATGCGAACCGCCAGGGGTACCTGCGTAATAGCGCAGTGCCGCCTCTATCCCTATAAATACACGATTCACTGCGGTCATTATCTCCTTCTTCCACCCTCGCATGAACCCTAGCGCCACCGCTAGCACTCGACGACGCCGGCGACGAAGCGCTTCACTGCCGCAACCTCTCCGACGCCGTTTTCACGCCGACTGCGGACATCGCTCTCTCTGCCGTCGCCGTAGGTGTCTTCCGTTGCCAAGTTAGGGCACGGAGGATCGAACTGCTCGGCCTCAACTCTCACTTCGTCTAGCAGTTCCAAGTGTGGTAAATAAAACCTCTTTTTACAGCTTCTTTTGATCCTACAGTTCAGTCACTTTCAGCCATAAGAAGTTTCTCTTCACACCAGTTAAATCTCTCGCTGCATCTCATAACATGCCTAGTATATTCACTTGTGCTTCATAAAGTAGTTAGATTCCTCACTTGTACTGATCTATGGGTTCATACAAATCTGGAACCAACTTCTTATCTACAAGTGAATGTCTTCGCATAATGAGGTCAATGTCTTCTAAACTGATTTATCTTCAAAATCTTCTGAGAATGCATATGACCTCTTCCCCTTCCCTCGCACCTTAATGCTGTCACAGGTACATGTCCGTGGGAGAATCCTTTGGTTCTCATAGTCTGCATTCATTTGCAGAGTACTTGCAGCATCACATCAACTCGCCTGAAGCCAGTTCTTGCAAAAGGAAGCCTTTGAAGCCTTTGAACATCTTGAAGCCTTCCAAGTTATTCATGGCTTCAGAAATAGCAGCAAGGAAGGGAGGAAGACAGTGACGTGGTGAAACATCCAAAGATCTGCCTGATGAATTGGCAGAGATGTACAAAACTGATCCTGAAGAAAGCTATGGTCAGCGCAAGACACGAATCCAATGGATTCGAAGATATTGGGCAGAGTAATGGTTCCACTACCGCTTCGTCACTCAGGAATATGCGGAGAAGTGCGCCATTAAGAGACCGTGGGGAGATGTATTATACAAAAATCTCGTACCCAGGTCCAGAGACGAAGCCATTGCTCAAGGCTTCTACCCATGCATGGTGAGAGGACCACAGCCAGCTGAGGCACATCCGTCATCACTTCTCTGGTGCCGCGATGATAATCTCTTCAAGCGCAACTTTCAGTTTGCACAATAGTCAGCAAAGATAAACAAGAAGAAATTTGGGCTTGACTTCAACCCTGGTCCCTCCTCACCAAGGGCAGATGGCACACGCAACGCCGATCCCAATATCATCGGGCCGTATGCCAATCTTGCAGGCCTCATCACTCGCATCCTAGTCCAAGGGACTGCTGTGAATGACCCTCCAGCAGATACTGAGTCAGATGACGCCCCTGCTGCTCCGAAGCCAAAGCAGAAGAAGCCAAAAGCTCCAAAAGCTTCAAAGCCAGCCGCTTCTCCCAAGATAGCAAGAGTGAAGCCTTTAGCAACTGTACCTCTTGAAGCCAGTGTGCAGTCAGAAGGCTTATCACGAGTGTCCAAGCCCCAAGAAGCCAAGAAGCCTCAGCCACTCACAGGCAAAGAGCTCACAGCTGCTGACATTCTGCGCTGCGAAGCCATTGATCTCTCAAGCGATGAAGATCTTGGAGATGATGCTCTTGAGCAGCTCATCAAGAGCAAGGAGGAGGCTGAAATCTTCAACAATCTGCCTCTGTTTGATGTCGCCATCATCCACAACTTCATCAATGGATGGTTTGACACACCAGACATAAGCTTCAATGATCTGCAACTACCCATAGGCCTCAACGTTGCCTTTCAAGGTGCAATCGCTTTAGAACTTGCAATAGCCCAGCGAATTGTAGAACTGAAGCAGAAAATTGATTATGAAAAGGCTCAGTTCAAGAAGCACGTGGCCAAGCTCAGTGTGCAAGAAGTGAAAAACTTCAAGATCATGTTGCACGAGCTGAAAGAAAACTTTCTGAAGACGCGTGCCGAAGCTCAAGGCTCGCGAGAACGCATGAAGACTTTGGCCGATCGCTGCGTGCAAGCCTACAATGAGGCAGAAAAGCGCAAGGCACTTGGGCGTCCCGGCATTGACCCCAGGATGGCCGCGAAGAAGAAAAAGAAGGCGACTGTGCCCGAACCTGAAGCGCCAAGGTGAGAAACTGCTCCGATTGTCTTCCCCGCTGCAACGACTGGCTCGAAGCCAAAGAGTCGATCAATCGCCTCACAGCACAAGAAGACACGGACTGCAGAGGCTAAAGCTATGAAGAGAAAACATTCTGAAGCCTCTCCTTCTGAACCCATCATCAAGAAGCGCAAGACCAAGAAATCTCGGGCTGCTCCCACAGAGCCCCTGATAGTTGAACCACTCTGCGTCTGCTATCCTGACGCAGATCGTCAGATGACAGTGCATGAGCCTGCTTACATAGAGGCTCCGCACGTTGAAGACATTCCAGCAGCCAACCCCAATGCTGCTGAAGACATTGGTCCCCAAGACAATGTGCAAGGTGATGCAGCCCTTCCTCAGCTTGAGACAAGCGAACAGATCAGTATTGGTCGTCCATTAACGCCAATCACACAAGATGCGTCGTGGGCAGATCGCCCACAGGAGGAAGATGAGCTCCAACCCACTGCAACTCCACCGGCGCTTACACTCCATAGGCTTCGCAGAGGGCCAAGGGCTCAGGCTGTTGAAGACATTCCGGCTGCATCAGCCGAAGAGCAAGCTGAGATACCACAAGCTCCAACTCCCCCGCACCAACAAGAAGTAGTTCTCAAAGAGAACATGCCTGAAGCTGAAAATGTTGAGGCTGCCACAAACAACGCCGAAGCAAATGTGGAGCCCTTCCCAACAACAGCTTCAGAAGACACCGAAGCTACTGCTCCTGAACATTCTGTGCCTGAGTCTGCTGCTGGACCACAATTCAACTATCATATTGCGCACAGACCCCAGGTCCAGAAGCCGATTCCACGACTACCAAGGTTCCCAGGTCCTGCATCAGCTCCTGGTTCCTTCAACATCAACGGCTTCAGGGCAGATAACACATTTTTCGACCGCTCCAAGAACCCTTATTCAAGGGAACGGATTGTATCAGATAGGTTCTGGAGCCATCAACAGCGCAGCTATTATTCATGCATCCTCTACAACCAAGGCCGCATCTTTCCTCACAAGCGCCTTGAGATTGAAGCTGTTGCAGGTCTGCCTGGTCTGGAAGAAGCACTGGATTGCTTCAAGCAAGTGGGGTTGCTGCCATTTATCACTGACGAAGAGCACTGGAACGAAGAGCTTCTGCTCCAGTTCTATGCCACTTTGCATATCAAAGGCTATAACAGAGACCCGAAGACATGGATCCTGGAGTGGATGACAGGCAATATCCATCATGAAGCCAATGCTTTCGACCTAATTGAGCTTACCGGCCTTCCCACCCTGGCGAATTCTTTGAAGAAGGGTGCCAACTCCATGCTGAAGCCATTGAAAGCATATTTCAGCGTCCTGAGCCAGATATGAGTCAGATGCTCTCAATGATGAAGCCATTTCCTCCAAATGCACCCTATCCAACTAGGTTCTTCGTTGAAGACTTGGAGTACCTGCCCAAAACAATATATCACATCATAAGGCGGACTCTCTGGCCAGTCAAGGGATACTCTCGATATGCAACGAATGATGGTGCATTGAAGACTCTCATCTTCTGCATTCTTCATGGCAAATGCTTCAATGCACAGGATCTCTTCATCCGTCAATTTGCAGCGTCTGCTTCAGAACTGTTTGGCTTAAAGTTTTATGCTCCTTGGGTTATGAGGCTGATCAAGCTTCACTCTGCAATCTCCTATCAACCCTCAGCCCGCAATCATAAGATATTTTTGCCCGACATGGACACATCTGCTGAAGCAATATATCCAGAGCCGGCCAAGCAACCACTAAGTCTTCAGAATGCAGAACACCAGAGCTTCACTCAAAATATTAAAGGTGTTGAAGCTCTCTCCCGAGTGTATCCAATGGCTGGCACCACACGTGCCCCTGCATCAACTGAAGCCACCAACAGCACAGCTGCAAAGAGACCCAAGAAGCGCGCTCGTGCACTCAATGACAGAGAGCTTCTTGTGGCTCTTCACCAAAAGCAAGATAGGCATCACGACTGGCTCAAGAGGAAGATGAAAAGCATCATGCAAGAAGTCAATCGCATCAGAAATCTGGCAACCAAGAATGCATTTGTCACACACGAGACCTGTCGCCGCACTTGGAAGGGACTCACCATGATGTGCCCTGAAGCTGAACTGCATGAGGATGGCTTCACAGAGCACTTCAAATTTGACTCCACGCCTCCAAGAAGAGCGGTGATGCGCAGCACACCATCACTTGAAGAGTCAGAGTTCTCTTCTTCTGCTGCCACCGTGTCTGCCCGGATTATTGAAGAAGAAGACGACGCGACATCATCTCCACCTGCTTCAACGCGCGTCGAATCTGCACCAAGCTCGTCTGCACCACTGCCAAACAACTCCACCGACCCTGCTGCGCCTGGGAACGCGTAGAAACCTCTATGTCTTCAAACCTTTTTGGTCATCACTGACAAAAGGGGGAGAAGCATATGATGGTTATAGTCTTCAAGCGGGTCACTATGGGCGGGTGCCTTCATATTCTTGCTACACTATGCTTCGTGCTTACAACTCCCATTTTTTTTGCTACATTTGCTTCTTTGAGTTGTAACACTTAGACTTGATGGTCATCTGCTACCTGTTATGCGAAGATAAATTCCGCATGTGCGACGATAAATTCCGCACTTAGATCATTCTGCAGATGTCCATTTTCCATTATGCATGTCATTATCTTCGTCTACTCTTACATGCATAGTGGATTGTCATCATAAGCTGAAGTGGATCTCCACAAGTAAAACCTGCCATGTGCATTTGCATTCAAGAAGCAAATTACTTACATGCACATCTTCAGGGGGAGTCCTTGCAGCTTATGAAGACAATTCTTACACAATCTCAGAAATTATGTTCCCCGTTGAAAATTTCAACTAGTTTGTCATCAATCACCAAAAAGGGGGAGATTGTAAGTGCATCTAGTGCCACCCCTAGTTGGTTTTGGAGTATTGACGACAAACCTAGTTGAGGGACTAATGTGTTTGTGAGAATTGCAGGAAAACACAGGTAGAAGTCCCTCATTGATTCAGTTTTACTACCAGAGATGACCCCCAAAAATGTACGAAGACATTGAAGACAATGGTGGTTTATGAAGATATTCATATTGAAGACAATGACATGAGAAGACTCCCTATGAAGCTTTTGAAACTCGAAGACCTAGATCCTTCGTAGTTTTATTTCATTCATGTTGTGTCATAGGAACCACCGTACTATTAAGTGGGGTCGAAGAGAACCAGTCAGAATGATTGAAGTGATGCCTAATTCAAATCCTATGTCTTCGAGCGAAGCCTATGAGAGAAAATCTTGTCCAGAGTCAGACAAGTCAGCTTTACTTGTAGCCCAAGTAAATTTGCCGTGTGAGTTCGAAATCCGACCGTTGGTACACGTGTCAATTCCTTAGTGACCCAGGGTCATTTCGGACAGATCAGGTCGGGTTGCCAAGTGGCTATAAATAGTCCACCCCCCCACAACCTTAAATGGTTGGCTGCTTAGATTTCAGTACACGGCTTTTGTCGTTTGAGAGCAACCCACCTCGAAGCCTTTTAAAGAAAAATTCCTAGTAAGGAGAAAAGCCCTGACCACCTAGAGCCAGAGTAAATTGGGCATCACTTAAGTCTTCGTGTCTGTGTGATCTGAAGACTTATTACACTTGAGGACTGTGCATCCTCCAGACGGTTAGGCGTCGCGTTCAGAGCATCCAAGAGAAATTGTGGATTGCCAGTGAACGAAGTCTGTGAAGGTTTGGGAGTCTACCTTGAAGACTTACCAGAGTGATTGGGCGAGGTCTGTGTGACCTTAGCTCAAGGAGAAAACGGTGAGGACTGGGTGTCTTGGACTAAGTGTCCTTGACTGGGTGTCCGGGACTGTGTGTCCTTTGGTTTAAATACCTAGCCGCTCCAACCAGACGTACAGTTGTCACAGCAACTGGAACTGGTCCAACAAATCATTGTCTTCAACGTTTCACTGGTTTCATCTTCACTTCCCTTCAACTTACTGTTATTCATTGTGAAGCCATTGCATGCTTGCTCTATCTTTTGTCTTCAAAACATAACTGTATGATTTGATTGGCTTCATAACTTCTTCCTACCTGATCCTTATTACACTGAAGCTTTTGTCACTGCGCTTTCACTTTATTGAATACTTGACCATGGCTTGCCTAGTGTAATCTAACTTCCGCTGTATAGTAATAGGCATAATCTTCACTGTTTGTCTTCATAACTCTCACGTTTTGAAGACTTTCATAAAAATCGCCTATTCACCCCCCCCCCCTCTAGTCGATATAACGCACTTTCACAGAGGAACTCTCAATGAAAGCACCAATGTCGGTGTCAAAACCGGTGGATCTCGGGTAGGGGGTCCCGAACTGTGCGTCTAGACCGGATGGTAACAGGAGGCAAGGGACACGAAGTTTTACCCAGGTTCGGGCCCTCTCGATGGAGGTAAAACCGTACGTCCTGCTTGATTAATATTGATGATATGGGTAGTACAAGAGTAGATCTACCACGAGATCAGAGAGGCTAAACCCTAGAAGCTAGCCTATGGTATGATTGTTGTGCTGTATGTTGTCCTACGGACTAAAACCCTCTGGTTTATATAGACACCGGAGAGGGTTAGGATTACACAAAGTCGATTACAATGGTAGGAGATCTACATATCCGTATCTCCAAGCTTGCCTTCCACGCCAAGGAAAGTCCCTTCCGGACACGGGACGAAGCCTTCAATCTTGTATCTTCGTAGTCCAGGAGTCCGGCTGAAGGTATAGTCCGGCCATCCGGAAACCACCTAATCTAGGACTCCCTCACTTAGCGATGGCTGTAGTCTTGACAACAAAGGGGAAAGGAAGCAACCTGACTAGATATACTAAAAAAGGCTTTCGGCCCGCTTTATAAATAAAGCTAACCGCTAGAGAGCACACATACATGGACTAGTTCAAACACACACACCCAAGTCCCACAAGAGGAAGTACAAAAGGTTCTACTGAGGGCACAGCTCAACAAGCCCAAAGTAAAAGGAAAAAAGGGCGCCGGAGCACACAATAGGTGCCTAGTCTGGCTCCGGATGAGGCGGAGGGGCGGCGGCGACAGTCGGACGGCCATCGAGCGAAGATCGGCGATGAAGGCGGAGATGGTGTCCCGGTCCTGTGGGAGGCTAAGCGACCGCCAAAGCTGCAAGTAACCAGACAGTTTGAAAAGAGCGTCAGTAGCCCGTCGAAGAGGAGTGCGCTGGATCACAAGTTTATTGCGGATTGCCCAGAGAGTCCAAGTGATAGCCCCAATCTCAAGCCACTGAATGTGGCGAGAAAGCAGGGGGAGTTCTGGAGTTCAGCAAATAGGTCGGGGCAGTTGGTGTGACACCAATTCCCACCCACCACCTCTCTAAAGCAGCTCCACACAAATTGAGCAGACACACAAGAGAAGAAGATGTGATTCAAGTCTTCGGGGACACTGCATAGCGGGCATAGGCCAGAGTCCGGGCCATTGCGTTTGCGGACCTTGACCCCAGACGGGGTCCGTCCGCGAATCCATTGCCACATGAAGATCCGGATTTTCAGTGGTAGGCGGATGGACCACACCGCTGTCAGGGGGGAGGCGCGGTGGAGGGTGCGGTGGCCTGGTACACAGACTTGGTGGAGAATTGGCCTGACGGCTCAAGGCGCCACCTCACCTAATCCTGGCCAGCGGCCACTACCGGCTCGTGGAGAGCAATGCAATCAAGCAACTCATGCCAGGCGGCAGAATCTGGAGGCCCAAATGGCCTCCGGAATGCGAGGCGCCCTAAGTCAATAAGGGCCGTCTCTACTGAGATCGAAGGGTCGACAGCGATGGAGAAGAGGTCGGGGAAGCACGCCATGAAGGGGGTGTCACCGGCCCACAGGTCAAACCAGAACAGAGTCACGGTCCCAGATCCAACCGAGATGGAGGTCCCAATGCGGAGGACTGGGAGAAGTTGGATGACCGACTGCCAGAACTAGGAACCGCCAGTTCGCTGATAGAAGGATAGGGGTTGCCCATGCAGGTACTTGTTCCGGATGATGTCAAACCAGAAGCCACCGTGACCTTGCGAGATGCGCCAGAGCGAGCGGAATAGGAGGTCAATATTCATGCGCTTAGAGCACATGATACCGAGGCCACCTTGTTCCCGAAGCTTGCAAATGTCAGGCCAGCTGACCATATGGTATTTTTGCTTATTGTTGTCGCCTGCCCAATAGAAGCGAGACTGGACTTTGGCAATCTCATGGTGTAGAGTCTCGTGAAGGCTGTAGAAGCTCATGAAGAACAGGAGGAGGTTGGAGAGGGAGTATTTGACGAGTCTGGGCCGCCTTAGACAACCACCTACCGTACCAAGGCTCTATGCACGTTTGCAACTTGGCCACGGTCAGACGCAATTCAGCGATGGTAAGCCGAGAGTTACTAATGGGCGTTCCCAAGTATGCCATGGGGAAGGAGCCTAGGCGACAGTTGAGCCGGTTGGCAATGCTTAGGCACTCCGCTGGAGAGTAGCCCATCACCATCACATCACTCTTGTCAAAGTTGATCTTGAGGCCAGACATTTGTTGGAAGCAGAGGAGAAGGAACTTAAGGTTAGAGATGTCCACTTCTGAGCCTTCGACCATGAAGATGGTGTCGTCAGCGTACTAGAGAAGGGAGATCCCAGAGCCGCCGGCCAGGTGGGGGGATGATCCCACGGATATGGCCAGCAGCCTTAGCCTTATCCAAGATGGCGGCAAGCACGTCCACCACCATGTCGAACAAGAATGGGGAGAAGGGGTCGCCTTGTCTAACCCCATAGAGGGTGGGGAAGTAAGGGCCGATCTCACCATTGATGTTCACAGTAGTGCGACCACAAGAAACCATCTGCATCACTCTGGTGATCCATCGGTCGTCAAAGCCTTTCCAAAGCAAAACTTCCCGAAGGAAGGACCAACTAACAGTGTCATACGCCTTATGGAAATCGATATTCAGGAAAACCGCCCTGAGGTGCTTAGACCGGACCTCATGGAGTACTTCATGAAGACTAGCACCCATCCAGGATATACCGCCCTTGAATGAAGGCGGACTGGTTGGGGTGGGTAATGTGGTCGGCAAGAAGGGTCACCCTATTGGCGTACCCTTTCACCAGAATCCGGAAACTCACATTGATGACCGTGATCGGACGAAACTGGCGGATGTCGGAAGCCCCAGGCACCTTGGGGATGAGCGAAATGATCCCATAGTTGAGTCGCTCGAGGTCGATGGACCCAACATAGAACTCATCGAAGATGGCCATGATCTCAGGTTTACTCACATTCCAGAAGGTCTGGAAGAATTTAACCAGGAGGCCATCCGGACCCGGAGCCGAGGTAGGATTCATGCCTCTCATGGAAGCCCAGACCTCACCCTCGGAGAAGGGGGCTGTAAGGGCCGCGTTCTCCGCATTGGAAACCATCTGGAGGCTGGTCTAGCAATCATGGGCCAGAGAAAGGCCGCTCCGAGGAGCGGCGAAGAACAGGGACCTCTAGAACCCGCCGACATGGGCCCGGATGTTACAGGGGGGCTGCAGGGGAGTCCGGCCATCCTAAAGGAGCCGGATGGTGTTGCGTCTACAGCGGCTGTCGGTGTCAAAACCGGCGGATCTCAGGTAGGGG
The DNA here is from genome assembly GCF_003073215.2 of Triticum urartu. Lineage (NCBI taxonomy): Eukaryota > Viridiplantae > Streptophyta > Magnoliopsida > Poales > Poaceae > Triticum > Triticum urartu. The sequence continues at coordinate 131,280,737 of NC_053025.1, read as the reverse complement.
GTCCCGAACTATGCGTCTAGGTGGATGGTAACAGGAGGCAGGGGACAGGGGACAGGATGTTTATCCATGTTCGGGCCCTCTTGATGGAGGTAATACCCTATGTCCTGCTTGATTGTTCTTGATAATATGAGTAGTATAAGAGTTGATCTACCACGAGATCAAAGAGGCTAAACCCTAGAAGCTAGCCTATGGTATGATTATTGTTCTTGGTCCTACGGACTAAACCCTCCGGTTTATATAGACACCGGAGGGGCCTAGGGTTACACAGGGTCGGTTGCAAGGAAGGAGATCTACATATCCGCACTGCCAAGCTTGCCTTCCATGCCAAGGAGAGTCCCATCCGGACACGGGAAGAAGTCTTCAATCTTGTATCTTCATAGTCCAATAGTCCGGCCAAAGGATATAATCCGGCTGTCCGAATACCCCCTAATCCATGACTCCCACAGTAGCCCCTGAACCAGGCTTCAATGACGATGAGTCCGGCGCGCAGATTGTCTTCGGCATTGCAAGGCGGGTTCCTCCTCCGAATACTTCATAGAAGATTTTGAACACGAGGATCGTGTCCAACTCTGCAAAGCAAGTTCCACATACAACCATAGAGAGAATAATATTTTCACAAATCTAATCTGCCGACGCATTCCGCAGTGCGACATCACACCACAGCCAGGTCATCATTCGAATCGTTTTTCACAACCAACCTCAGCGTGTTTCGCGAGGCGGTTTCCTTGGCATGTCTTGTCGAAGCAGAGATCACGTCCCCTTATTACGGGATTCCCATCAATACAGACGTGGGTAACCCAACCGCGCCATCAATTACGGCGCTTGGGGGATAAGTGAGTTTTACCAGGCTGGTGGGGGCGCATAGTTTAGTCCGCCATTATAAAGGGATAAGGGTTCACCTTTTTCTACCCACACCTTCTTCCTCCTGGCTCATCCATTCTCGCGCAATCGAGCTCCAGCGCCCAAGTCCACATCCTTCTCCTCAACCCTCTCCAAACATGTCCGGAGCGGGAGGCAAGTGGATGGTCTCCTCCGTCACGGAGGGAGACATCAAAAAGCTACGCAGGGCCAGATACTTAGCCGCGGATATCGCGCCCCAGCTGCCAGCCACGGGGCAGATCGTCCCTACCCTAGAACCTTACAAAAGGGTGGTTTTCCTCACCCACTTCGTCCGCGGACTGGGGTTTCCCCTCCATCCATTCGTCCGCGGCCTTATGTTCTATTATGGGCTGGACTTCCATGATCTGGCCCCGAATTTCATCCTCAACATCTCGGCGTTCATCGTCATGTGCGAGGCTTTCCTCCGCATCCGGCCCCACTTTGGCCTATGGCTGAAGACCTTCAATGTCAAACCGAAGGTAGTAGGCGGCCAACAAGCGGAATGCGGCGGAGCCATGGTGGGCAAAATGCCCAACGTTACATGGCTCGAGGGCTCCTACGTGGAGACCATAAAGGGGTGGCAATCGGGGTGGTTCTACATCACCGAGCCGCGCGACACCAACTGGGTGGTGGCCCCCGAGTTTCGATCCGGAATCCCCACTCGGCTTACTTACTGGAAGGAGAAGGGCCTGTCATGGGGCTCATCGGTGGAGCTCGACGGACTCCAGAAGTGTATCCGGAACATGATAAGCAAGAAACTCAAGCTTGTCAACATAGTCCAGGTCATGCTCTTCCGCCGGATCCTCCCGTGCCAACAACGGGCTTTCAACTTATGGGAGTTCGACCCGGCCTAGCAACAGACTCTACGCGAGTTCTTTGACATGACGCATAAGGACGTCTGGAAGGTGTTGTTCAAGGGCGCCGAGGTCCCCCCTCCCCTTACCGAGGACCGCGGGCTAAGCGTGACGCGCCCTGCGAATCTGGTAAGTTCTGTACATCTCGTAGGGTATTTATTTTCCATAGTTTAACCATGTGTGGATCTGAGCTCCCATGCCTTTCATAGGAATGGGTGGAGACATCGGAGCAGATTGACTGCCCGGCCCCTCTGCCCGAAGACCCATGCAGACGCTCTCCTCACGGAGATGCGGATCCCGACTCCTTATGAGGTGCCGGACAAGAAGCTCAAAAAGAAGGCGACAGGAACCCGAAAGAGTTCCCGGCGCCAGGTGGTATCAGACTCATCGTCCGATAACTCCGAGACGCGCTCCTCCCGTGAAAACGAGGAGGAGGAGGATGAAGATTCTCCCCCACGGGCGCAGGCGGTTCAGAGTCCGTGGCCGGGGAAGAATCCGGCAGTTTGGCGTCACGGCTCTCGTGAAGGGTAAGGTCGATACTTGGCTCGATCGCCGCTGAGAATGCGGCCTTCGTGGCGGGGTCTATCCACCCGTCCATGGATGGTGCAATTGGCTCCAAATTGAGGGTCGGAGCGGTTGCCGGTGCGGTCTCCTAAACACTGTCCGATGGTAGAGCTAAATCATGCTCATCATGACCGTGCGGCGCAATCGGCAGGGGCTCGAACCCGTCGAAGATCAAGTCTCCGCGGATGTCGGCCGTGTCGTTTAAGCTTCCAAACCTGACCTGGTGGCTAGGGGTGTAACTCTCGATCTGCTCCAGATGGCCAACCGATTTGACCCGCAGTGCGAAGCCGCCGAATACAAAGATCCGTCCGAGGAGAAAAGTCTCACCCTGGACTGCATCGCTATCGATGATCGAAGGAGCCATCAAGCCTAACGATGATGACACAGAGGAACTCTGAATGAAAGCACCAATGTCGGTGTCAAAACCAGCAGATCTCGGGTAGGGGGTCCCGAACTGTGCGTCTAGGCGGATGGTAACAGGAGGCAGGGGACACGATGTTTATCCAGGTTCGGGCCCTCTTGATGGAGGTAATACCCTATGTCCTGCTTGATTGTTCTTGATAATATGAGTAGTACAAGAGTTGATCTACCATGAGATCAGAGAGGCTAAACCCTAGAAGCTAGCCTATGGTATGATTGTTGTTCATGGTCTTACGGACTAAACCCTTCAGTTTATATAGACACCGAAGGGGGCTAGGGTTACACAGAGTTGGTTACAAGGAAGGAGATCTACATATCCGTACTGTCAAGCTTTCCTTCCACGCCAAGGAGAGTCCCATCCGGACACGGGACGAAGTCTTCAATCTTGTATCTTCATAGTCCAACAGTCCGGCCAAAGGATATAATTCGGTTGTCCGGATACCCCCTAATCCAGGACTCCCACAACGGCCATTCGCAATGGCCTGAAAGTAGGCCGTGTTCGCGTCGCCCTTCAATACCCATTTCTGGGTGCCACGAAGACTCCAGTAGGCCTCCTCATCAAAGTAGATGACGAAGAGTTGGTCTTCCAAGTCATAACGGGAGAGCCACTCGTCAGGAGAGAGGCCGGTCGCGTCGGCACGTAGGTCCAGGGCCTAGATGTCGGTCAACAAGGCCTTCTTGCGTTCGCAGAGGTCATGCCCCAGGTTGGCACCCCATCCCTTCATGAACTGCCGGCCACTCTTGGCACAGAACTGCCACAAGTCGATGGCCAAGGGAGGCGGGGATGGGGGTGAGCACGAGCCTCCACCCAGCGAGCGCCGACCGCCTCCACGAAACCAGTTTGGGACAACCAAAATGTCTCAAACTGGAATCAGGGGTTGGGGTAATCGGTGGCCGCCCGTCGGCGGAGGACAGGAGGGGGGCACGTGGTCGGAGCCAATCTGGGTGTTGGCCCGGAGGGAAGCTAGGGAGCAGTAGAGGTCCCATTCCAGGGAGACTAGGACCCTGTCCAGGACGAAGTAGGTCGGGAGGTCTGACGATTGGTCCAGGTATATCTGGCACCAATCCTATCTATCTCGCGGAGACCAAGGTCAGCAATGTAGTCATTAAACATTTTCATCCATGGAAAGTTGACATTCGTATTGCTCTTGTATTCCGCGAATCGGAGGAGGTTAAAATCGCCTCCAACCACCACCGGAAGAGAGGCAGCCGAAACCTTCCGGTGGAGCTCCTCGAGGAAGGAGGCCAACATACTGTGGTCTGTCGGGCCGTAGACGATGATGACCTCCTACTTGAAGTTAAGCGCCCATTCGAAGAGTTCCATGCTAACAAAGAACTGGCCCCGGTCCATGCTATCCACCTCGAAGGTGGCATCCTTCACACCTAAAAGGATGCCACCCGAATTGCCGGTGCTCCCACTAGAAGGAAGCCAATGCCAAGAGAAGAGGTGGGAGCTCAGACGGTCGATCTCCGGAAGAGAGAATTCCATGCGCATGGTTTCTTGGATGGCGACAAGGTCAATGTGTTCATCTTGCATGTACTCGATGAGTTGGCGGCGACGGCCATCATGGCCGAAGCCACGGATGTTCCAGAAGAGGGCATGCATTAAGGAGCCATTGGGGGGCTACTTGACCCCAGGACACTAGACGTGCTTTGAGCGTGGAGAGCAACGGTACAAGAGCACGTGCGACCACGGAGCTCGGCTGCAGCAAGTGGAAGAAGGCCATCGGCACGCCGAGGCTGTGCCGGGGTGGCGTACTCCGTAGAGGGCGGGGGAGAGGTAGGCGTGATCATAGCCACGCTGGCTTCCACTAGTCTTCCTCAATAATCTCACGGGCCCGAATGGCCTCGATCTGGACTAGGAGGGGCAACCTCCCCCTGAAGATGATCGCGGAGTCAGTTGCAACCTTCGTAAGGTGACCAAGCGGAACTAACTCGAGAGCAGAAAAGGAGCAAGTCGCAGCAAAGGAGGGGATGATAGGGGTACCTGGCTCCAGATTCCGGGCAGCGGCCCGGAGCTCCGCCCGCTCGAGAATGGGCAGAGCGGGGCTACCATCCGGCCGGGCAGCGTCGAGCCGAGCGCTATGGCGGGAGGCCGTCATCGGCGAGGAGGTCGACCGGCCACCCCGAGAGTAGGCCGCGGACCATGGAGGGGGAGGGGGAGCAGCCACCGGAGTGGTCACCCGCGACTTCCCGCCCGCATCCAGGGCCGGCAAGGAGGTCGGCTATGGCGCCAGCTCAAAACACCCCAGGCGCAGTGGAGCGGTGAAAGAAATATGCCCTAGAGGCAATAATAAAGTTGTTATTTATATTTCCTTGTATCATGATAAATGTTTATTATTCATGCTATAATTGTATTAACCGGAAACTTAGTACATGTGTGAATACATAGAAAAAACAGAGTGTTCCTAGTATGCCTCTACTTGACTAGCTCGTTAATCAAAGATGGTTATGTTTCCTGACCATAGACATGTGTTGTCATTTGATGAACGGGGTCATATCATTAGAGAATGATGTGATGTACAAGACCCATCCGTTAGCTTAGCATTATACATGTTCCTCTGACTATGAGATTATGCAACTCCCGAATTACGGAGGAACACGTTGTGTGCTATCAAACATCACAACATAATTGGGTGATTATAAAGATGCTCTACAGGTGTCTCCGAAGGTGTTTGTTGGGTTGGCATAGATCGAGAATAGGATTTGTCACTCCGAGTATTGGAGAGGTATCTCTGGGCCCTCTTGGTAATGCACATCACTATAAGCCTTGCAAGCAATGTGACTAATGAGTTAGTTGCGTGACGATGCATTACGGAACGAGTAAAGAGACTTGCCAGTAACGAGATTGAACTAGGTATTATGATACCGACGATCGAATCTCGGGCAAGCAACATACCGATGACAAAGTGAAAGTGCAACTATCCCTAGGTGGTTTTGGTAATTCCTAACAACATATAGCTTATTGAGCTAATGCTATTTCAAGATTAATATCTTAGGAAAGCTCAATGATTGGCATGGCATGGATGAGAAAAGTGGACCCCTCAAAATGCTAAGGACAAAGGATTGGCTCAAGCTCAAAGCTCAAGACTCTACATTTTCTATTTTAGTGATCCAAGATCACATTGAGTCTATAGGAAAAGCCAATACTATCAAGGAGGGATGAGGTGTTGCTTAATGAGGCTCTTGCTCAAAATGCTTAGTAATATGCTCCAAAACCCTCAACTACTTTCTCACATCCACATATGACCTAAACCAAAAGTCAAACTCGGCCCCACCGATTCTTTCTATCCGGAGCCACCGAGTTTCAAATGTCATAGCCACTACCACAAACCCTAGGCAAATCAGTCTCACTGATAGGGATCCCGGTCTCACCGAGATGGGATTGTAATCTCTTTGTTTCCCTTCATAACGTTTCAGTTCCACCGAGATTGCAATGTAAACTCTTTGTTTTCCCTTCGTAACATTTCGGTCTCACCGAAATGAGCGATCGGTCGCACCGAGTTTACCTGACCAACTCTCTGGTTAGCTTATTACCAAAATAGGTCTCACCGAGTTTGTGTAATCGGTCTCACCGAGATTACGTTATGCCCTAACCCTAATCATATCGGTCCTACCGAGTTGCATGTCAGTCCCACCGAAAACCCTAACGGTCACTAGCTTTGCTGAATCGGTCCGACCGAGTTTATCAATTTGGTCCCACAGAGATTGGCAAGTTGTGTAACGGTTAGATTTTTTGTGGAGGCTATATATACCCCTCCACCACCTCTTCATTCATGGAGAGAGCCATCAGAACAAACCTACACTTCCAACTTACTTTTTCTGAGAGAGAGAACCACCTACACTTGTGTTGAGGCCAAGATATTCCATTCTTACCATATGAATCTTGATCTCTAGCCTTCCCCAAGTTGCTTTCCACTCAAATCTTCTTTCCACCAAATCCATATCCTGTGAGAGAGAGTTGAGTGTTGGGGAGACTATCATTTGAAGCACAAGAGCAAGGAGTTCATCATCAACACACCATTTGTTACTTCTTGGAGAGTGGTGTCTCCTAGATTGGCTAGGTGTCACTAGGGAGCCTCCGACAAGATTGTGGAGTTGAACCAAGGAGTTTGTAAGGGCAAGGAGATCGCCTAATTCGTGAAGATCTACCGCTAGTGAGGCAAGTCCTTCGTGGGCGACGGCCATGGTGGGATAGACAAGGTTGCTTCTTCGTGGACCCTTCGTGGGTGGAGCCCTCCGTGGACTCGCGCAACCGTTACCCTTCGTGGGTTGAAGTCTCCATCAACGTGGTTGTACGATACCACCACCTATCGGAACCACGACAAAAATATCTGTGTCTCCTATTGCGTTTGAATCCTCCAAACCCTTCCCTTTACATTCTTGCAAGTTGCATGCTTTACTTTCCGTTGCTCATATACTCTTTGCATGCTTGCTTGAATTGTGTTAATATTGCTTGACTTGTCCAAAGTAGCTAAAATCTGCCCAGAACTAAAATTGGGAAAAGGATAAGTTTTTATTTGGTCAAGTAGTCTAATCACCCCCCCCCTCTAGACATACTTTCGATCCTACGCAAAGGGAACAACGTATGTTGTTATGCAGTTTGACCGATAAAGATCTTCATAGAATATGTAGGAACCAATATGAGCATCCATGTTCTGCTATTGGTTATTGACCGGAGATGATTCTCGTTCATTTCTACATAGTTCTCGAACCTGTAGTGTCTGCAAGCTTAACGTTCAATGACAATCGGTATTATGAGTTTATGTGTTTTGATGTACCGAAGGTAGTTCGAAGTCCCGGATGTGATCACGGACATGACGAGGAGTCTCAAAATGGTCGAGACATGAAGATTGATATAATGGAAGGTTATGTTTGGACACCGGTATAGTTTCGGATGAGTTCGGGCATTTACCGGAGTACCGGGGGGTTACCGGAACCCCCCGGGGGCTTAATGGGCCTACATGGGCTTTAGTGGAAGAGAGAGGAGAAGGCCAAGAGGAGGGGCGCCCCCCAAGCCCAATCCGAGTTGGGAGGGCGTCCGGCCCCCCTTTCCTTCCTCCCCTCTTCCCCTTCCTTCCCCCTCCTAGTAGGACTAGGAAAGGGGGGAACCTACTCCTAGTAGGAGTAGGATTCCCCCTTGGGGCGCGCCCAAGGTGGCCGGCCGGCCCCCTCGTCCACCCCTTTATATACGGGGGAGGGGGCACCCCATAGACACACAAGTTGATTGCTTAGCCGTGTGCGGTGCCCCACACCACAGATTTCCACCTCGGTCATATCGTTGTAGTGCTTAGGCGAAGCCCTGTGTCGGTAACTTCATCATCACCGTCATCACGTCGTCGTGCTAACGAAACTCTCCCTCGGTCTCAACTAGATCAAGAGTTCGAGGGACGTCACCGAGCTGAACGTGTGCAGATCGCGGAGGTGCCATGCGTTTGGTACTTGATCGGTTGGATCGCGAAGACGTTCGACTACATCAACCATGTTGCATAACGCTTCCGCTTTCGGTCTATGAGGGTACGTAGACATACTCTCCCCTCTCGTTGATATGCATCTCCTAGATAGATCTTGCGTTATTGTAGCAATTTTTTTAAAATAATGCGTTCCCCAACAGTGGCATCCGAGCTAGTATATGCGTAGATGTTATATGCACGAGTAGAACACAAAGAGTTGTGGGCAATAATAGTCATACTGCTTACCAGGATGTCATACTTTGATTTGGCGGTATTGTTGGATGAAGTGGCCCAGACCGACAATACATGACCGTGATGACCCACAAGTGTAGAGGATCTAATGTAGCTTTTTGATAAGTAAGAATGTCGAACCCAACGAGGAGCAGAAGGAAATGATAAGCAGTTTTTAGTAAGGTATTCTCTGCAAGCACTGAAATTATCGGTAACAGATAGTTTTGTGATTAGGTAACTTGTAACGAGTAGCAAGTAATAAAAGTAAATAATGTGCAGCAAGATGGCCCAATCCTTTTTGTAGCGATGGACAAGCCTGGACAAACTCTTATATGAAGGAAAGCGCTCCCGAGGACACATGGGAATTATCGTCAAGCTAGTTTTCATCACGTTCATATGATTCGCGTTCGGTACTTTGATAATTTGATATGTGGGTGGACCGGTGCTTGGGTACTATCCTTACTTGGACAAGCATCCCACTTATTATTAACCCCCATTGCAAGCATCTGCAACTACAAAAGAAGTATTAAGGTAAACCTAACCATAGCATGAAACATATGGATCCAAATCAGCCCCTTACAAAGCAACACATAAACTAGGGTTTAAGCTTCTGTCACTCTAGCAACCCATCATCTACTTATTACTTCCCAATGCCTCCCTCTAGGCCCAAACAATGGTGAAGTGTCATGTAGTCGACGTTCACATGACACCACTAGAGGGATGACAACATACATCTCATCAAAATATCGAACGAATACCAAATTCACATGACTACCTCAGGAACAAACGTAACTACTCACCAAGCATATTCGTGTTCATAATCAGAGGGGTATTAATATGCATAATGGATCTGAACATATGATCTTCCACCAAGTAAACCAACTAGCATCAACTACAAGGAGTAATCAACACTACTAGCAACCCACAGGTACCAATCTGAGGTTTGGATACAAAGATTGGATACAAGAGATGAACTAGGGTTTGAGATGAGATGGTGCTGGTGAATATGTTGATGGAGATTGACCCCCTCCCGATGAGAGGATCGTTGGTCATGACGATGGTGATGATTTCCCCCTCCCGGAGGGAAGTTTCCCCGACAGAACAACTCTGCCAGAGCCCTAGATTGGTCCCGCCAAGGTTCCGCCTCGTGGCGGTGGAGTTTCTTCCCCAAAGCTTACTTATTATTTTTTTCTCGGATGAAAGACCTCATATAGCAGAAGATGGGCATCAGAGGGCCACCAGGGAGCCCACGAGGCAGGGGGCGCTGAAACTGCTAGTGATCGACTAGAGGGGGTGAATAAGCGATTTTTATGAAAGTCTTCAAAACATGAAAGTTTCGAAGACAAATGATAGAAATGAACCTATTAACATGCAGCGGAAGGTAGACTACACTAGGTAAGCCATAGTCAAGTATTCAATGAAGTGGAAGTACGAAGACTATTAGCGGCTAGGCAGTATGGATCACGATGGAAGATAGTATGAAGCGAATCAGAACAAGTAGTCATGCATTGAAGTCAAACAGATAATGCAAGCAGGCAATGACTTCATGAAGACAAACTATAAGTAAAGAGAAAGAAGAGATATAACCAGTTCCTTGGTGAAGACACAGGATTTGTTGGACCAGTTCCAGTTGCTGTGACAACTATACGTCTGGTTAAGGAGGCTGAGATTCAACTCAGAAGGTCATGTCTTCACCTTGTTCCCCTTGAGCTAAGGACACCCAGTCCTCGCCCAATCACTCAGGTAAGTTTTCAAGGTAGAATTCCAAACTTTCACAGACTTCGTTCACCGACGACCACAATGACTCTTGGATGCTCAGAACGCGACGCCTAACTGGCTAGAGGATTCACAGTCCTCAAGTGTAACAAGTCTTCAGATCACACAGACAAAAAGACTTCAGTGATGCCTAACACTCTTTGGCTCTGGGTGTTTAGGGCTTTGTCCTCGCAAGGATTTCTCTCTCAAAGGCTTTGATGTGGGTTGCTCTCAAACGACAAAAGCCATGCACTAACTCTGAGCAGCCACCAATTTATGGTGTATGGGGTGGGCTATTTATAGCCACTAGGCAACCCGACCTGATTTGTCTGAAATGACCCTGGGTCACTAAGGAACTGACACGTGTTCCAACGGTCAGATTTCAAACACATGCGGCAGCTTGACTTGGGCTATAAGTAAAGCTGACTCATCCAGCTCTGGATAAGATTTTCTCTCATTGTCTTCGCTTGAAGACTTAGGATTTGGTTGAGCATCACTTTTGTCACTCTGACTTTGTTCACTTGGACCCCACTTAACAGTACGACGGTTCCTATGAATCAACAAAGAAGAAAATGAAACTACGAAACAACTATGTCTTCGCGCTCCAAAGACTTCATGCGAGGTCTTCTCATGTCATAGTCTTAAATGTGAATATCTTCACATACCACCATTATCTTCAATGTCTTACACATTTTTAGGGGTCATCTCCGGTAGGTAAACCGAATCAATGAGGGACTACTACCTGTGTTATCCTGCAATTCTCACAAACACATTAGTCCCTCAACCAGGTTTGTCGTCAATACTCCAAAACCAACTAGGGGTGGCACTAGATGAACTTATAATCTCCCCCTTTTTGGTGATTGATGACAAACTTGTTGAAGTTTTCAACAAGGATAAAAGTATGTGAAATTGTAAAGGATTGAGGTATTGTCTTCGTAAGTAGCAAAAGGCTCCCTCTGAAGATGTGCATATAAGTATTTTGCATTCGAATGCAAATGCACATGGCAGGTTGTACTTGTGGAGATCCTCTTCAACTTATGAAGACAATTCATCATGCATGTAGAGATATAACGAAGATAATGACATGCATAATGAAAAATAGACGTCTGCAAAATGACTTAGTGCGGAATTTATTGTCGCACATGCTGAATTTATTATCGCATCACATAGTTGACAGAAAAGGTAGCATACGACCATCAAGTTTAAGTGTTACAACTCAAAGAACCAAATGTATCAAAAGCGAGAGTTGTAAGCACTTGGGAAATGTAGCAAAAAGTATAGCAACCACCCATATGGACCCGCTTCAAGACAATCAACTCATATGCTTCTCCCCCTTTTGTCAGTAATGACCAAAAAGGTTTGAAGACATAGAGCTTTCTACGCGTTCCCATGCGGAGTAGGCAAAGTAGCAGGGTCCTCGTTGAGGTTTGGTGGTGCAGAAGAACTTGGTGCAGTGTCGATACGCGCCGAAGTTGGAGGTGGTGAAGTAGCATCATATTGGTCATCAATGACTCTGGCATTGACAGTTGCCACTGAGGATGAGTAGTCAAAGTCTTCGAGTGAGGGAGTCCGATGCAAGTGAGCATTCCTTGGAGGAGTTGAGTCAAACTTGAATCTCTCCATGAAGCCATCGTCTTGAAGATCAGCTTCAGCACTAAGTAATGTCAAACTCTTCCATGACCTCCGATAGGTTTCATGAGTGACAAATGCATTCTTGGTGGCCAGGTTGCGAATGCGATTAACATCCACCAACAGGCTCTGCATCTGACGCTTGAGCCAGTCATGATGCTTATCCTGTTTCTGATGTAGGGCGACAAGAAGCTCTCGGTCATTAAGAACACGCGATCACTTACCAGGCCTTTGGGAAATTGTGCTTTCAGTGGCTTCAGTATGGGCACGAGGTGCGCGTGTATTTCCAGCCAGAGGATAAACACGAGTGATGGCCTGAACTCCTTCAATTGGCTGGGTGAAGTTTTGACGATCGACATTGTGAAGATAAATTGGCTCCTTTGCAAGCTCTGGGTAGATGGCTTCGACAGACAGATCAACCTCTGGCAAGAATATGAGATGATTGCGCAGACGGCAGATAGTTGATAGCAGAGTGAAGCTTGATGAGGCGCATTACCCATGGAGCATAAAATTTCAGACCAAAGAGATCAGAGCCAAATGTAGTCAATTGCCTGATGAAGAAGTCTTGAGCATTGAAGCTGATGCCATTGAAGATATAGAAAACCAATGTCTTCATTGCTCCTTCAAGCTTCGCTACAGAAGAATGTCCTTTGATAGGCCATAGATTTCGCCTGATGATATGATAAATAGTGCGGGGCAGATACTCTAGGTCTTCAACAAAGAACTCCTTTGGATATTCAGCGTCTTGGGGCAGTGGCTTCATCATGCTCAACATTTGGCTCATGTTGCGCTTAGGCTTCTGGAAGATGCTCTCCAAGGCATTGCGGTGAACCTGACAACCTGGTTCATAGTGTTCACCAGGAGTGGGCAGGGCAGTAAGCTCAATGATGTCTTGGGCTTTGGCTTCATGGTGTACATCGCCTGTCATCCACTCAAGGATCCAAGTCTTCGGATCACTGTTGTAGCCACGAATGTGGAGAGTTGCATAGAATTGCAGCAGAAGCTCTTCATTCCAATGCTCTTTAGCAGTCACAAAGTTCAGGAGACCAGCATCACGGAAACAGTCAAGTGCCTCTTCTAAGTAGGGCAGGCCAGCCATGGCTTCGTAGTCTAGACGCATATGAGGAAAAATGCGCCCCTGATTGTATAGTATGCATGAATAGTAACTGCGCTGCTGATAACTCCAAAACCTATCAGATGATATTCTTTGCTTGGAATATGGGTTCTTGGCGCTATCAAAGAAGGTGTTGTGTGCTATGAAGCCATTCACATTAAATGATCATGGTGAAGTTGCAGTACCTGGAAACCTTGGCAGCCTTTGCTTCAGCTTCTAGACCTGAGGCATGTGCTCTACATGATAGTCAAATTGCGGACCGGTAGCAGGTGGAGGAACCAGAATGGGCCAGCGGACGGTGGTAAGTTGACCTTGATAGAATGCTTGCTCAATGGTGTGTGGCCTGGGAGGTGGTACAGGAGTAGAGGCATTGTCTTCGAGCTGTGGATTTGCTTCAGGTGCATTCACTTCTAGCACCACAGTAGCTTCAGGCGCCACATTAGCTTCGGCCATGACAACGTCATTGGCTTCAGTGTTGGTGTTAGTTAGTGGCTGCCTCAGAGTTTTCAACCTCCACTCAAGTAGCTGGAGGGTCGGACACGTTCTCCTCGAGAACAACTTCAGGGCTGGACAGGGGTGTAGCAACATGTTCTTCTTCTCTTGATTCTTCTTGTTCATCGGCTGATGCAGCCGGAATGTCTTCAGCAGCTTTTGCTTTGGACTCAGAGACGTTCACAGTTGGAGTGGCGTCAGGGAACACTTGTTGTGCCACTGAGTTATGTTGCTCTTCTCCTTCTGGAATGCTCGACAGAGTGACGTGTGGCCTTGGTCCTTTGTGAAGCCTACGGAGTGCGGGCGACACCTTTGGAGAGGGAGGCGGCTGGACCACAAAGTCATCATCTTCATGCACTGGAGTGGTGGCTTGAGGTGGGGGAGTACTTGGTGATTCTTGACGGGGGGAGACTTGAGGGTGATCATCCCATGAGTCATCGTGAGCAATTGGCGTCAAAGGACGACCAATGCTGATGAGCTCGCTGTTCGTGAGAACAGGCGATGATGCCTTGTTGTCCTTGATCTGAGGAAGGACTTCATCATCTTCTACATTGTCTTGGGGACCAATGTCTTCAGCTGCGGTGGGGTCAATAGCTGGATCTTCTTCAGTATCAGGAGCCTCTGTGGTAGTAGGCTCATGAACTATGAACTGACACTCACGGTGTTCTGACGCAGGGCGAGCAACTGAGATTGGCTCGACGACCAGGGGCTCTGTGGGAGTAGCCCGATCTTTCTTCTTGGTTTTTCTTTTCTTGGTCAGTGGAGCATCTTTAGTGGTGGCCTTGGTCTTGCGCTTTCGGGCTTCGGCTTCAGCTGCCCTTGTCTTCTTCAGTTCTGAAGCAGCTGTGGGGACCTTAGGCTTCGAGCCTGTCATACTGGCAGGGAAGACAATGTGAGGTTCTTCCTGCCTTGATGCTTCAGCTTGGGCCACAGCAGGCTTCTTCTTCTTCTTGGCAGCCATTCTGGGGTCAATGCCAGGGCGCCCTAGAGCCTTGCGCTTTTCAGCTTCATTGTGAGCTTGAACACTTTTCTCAACAAAGTACTTCATTCTCTCTCGTGAACCTTTTGCTTCCTGGCGTTTCTGGTGGAACTGCTCCTTGATCTCATGTAGCGTCTGCTTGAAGCTCTGAACATCGGCCACGCTGAGGTTGGCCATATTCTTCTTGAACTGAGCCTTCTCATAATCAATTTTGTTCTTCAGTTCAACAATCTTCTGACCCAGAGCCAGCTCAGTAGCAACGACACTGTGGAAAGAGACACTGATGCCAATTGGAAGCTCAAGGTCATCGAGGTTGATGCTGGGGTTTTCAGACCGTTCATCAATGAAGTTATTCAGGATATCCACATCAAACAGGGATAGATCATTGAAGATCTCCGCCTCTTCCTTGCCCTTTATCAGCAGCTCAAGAGCGTCATCGCCAAGATCGTTGTCACTTGACAGATCAATGGCTTCATTCTCGTTCCTCAGAACGGCAGCTGGGGTCAGTGCTTGACCGAAAATCTGGATGGGCTTCTTCTTCTTCTTATTAGTCTTGGAGATGCAAGAGAGATCTTCCGACTGCACATTGGCTTCCGGAGGTGCAGTGGCCAGAGGCTTCGCACGCGAAGCTTTTGGTGTAGTGGAGGGCTTTGAAGCCTTTGGTTTCTTCTGTTTCTGAGGCTTGGGAGGAGCAAGCACTTCATCAGAATCAGTGTCATCTGCATAGTGCTCCACGGCGGCCCCCTGAAGACCAATGTGAGTGAGGAGACCGTCGAGGTTGTAGAAAGGCCCGATGATATTGGGTTCGGCATCATGAGTGCCATCATTCCGAGGAGCAGATGGACCTGGGTTAAAGTCTAATACAAACGTTTTCTTGTTCTCTTTGGCAGATGCTTTGGCAAATAGAAGGTTGCGCTTGAACAGATTGTCCTCGCGACACCATAGCAGTGATGATGGGTCGACATTTGCAGGCTGTGGTTCACGAACCATACAAGGGTAGAAACCCTGAGCAATAGCTTTAGGTCTGTTCTTGGGTTGAAGATTTCGAAAGAGAATATCACCCCAAGGACACTTGATGGTATTCTTCTCGGCATACTTCTTGGTCACAAACTTGTATTTGAACCATTGCTCTGCCCAATATCTTCGAATCCATTGGATTCATGTCTTGTGTTGATTGTAATCCACTTCGGGATCAGTCTTGTACAGCTCATAGAGATCTTCGGGCAACTCTTTTGATGTATCCCCACGGCGCTTCCTGCCTCCCTTCCTTGCTGACTTATCTGCGGCCATGTAGTTCATACTGTATGGCTTCAAGACTGTCAAAGGCTTCCGTTTGCTGGTCAGACAGGAACTAGCTTCGGGAGAATTAATGTGATGCTGTAAGAATTCTGCAAATGAACGCAGACTATGAGAACCAAGGGATTGTCCCACGGACATGTACCTGTGACAACATTAGAGATGCGAGGGAAGGGGAAGAGGTCATATGCATTCTCAGAAGATTTTGAAGATAAACCAGTTTAGAAAACATTGACCTCATAGTGCGAAGACATTCACTCATATGTTGAGAGTTGGTTCTAGATTTGTACGAATCCAAGAATAAGTACAAGTGAGGAATCTAACTACTTTGTAAAGCATAAGTGAATATACTAGGCATGTTATGAGATGAAGAACAGGATAGATCCAAATTTGTAGGGACAGAAACCACTTGTGGTTGAAAAGGATGAATCTATCGGATCAAATGGATAGTAAAAAGGAGGTTTTATTTACCACACGAAGAACTGCTAGACGTAGTAGAAGATGAGGCCGAGCAGTTCGAACTTCCATGCCCTAACTTAGCGACAGAGGACACCTACGGCGACGGCAGAGAAGACGATGTCCGCGGTCGGCGTGAGGACGGCGTCGGTGAGGTCGTGGCAGCTAAGCGCTTCGTCGCCGGCGTCGTCGAGAGCTAGTGGTTGCACTAGGGTTTGTGCGAGAAGGAGAGGTGGAAGAAAGGATAATGACTGCGGTGAGATGTATATTTATAGAGGGAGGGACATCACAGCGCAATTACATAGGTGCCCCTGGCGGTTCACATCTGAGGGACACGTGGCGAACATGCAACACATTGGAAGTTGTTCCATGTTCCCACGCACGCCTGGATTGTCGGGTGGTCGTTCCCGCTTCTCCTTGTTTCAGGCAATAAGGATTGAGCATTTAAAACAGATTTAATGTTTGTCTCTGTATCTTCTGCTGACAAGGATGCAGAGAAGACATTCGACGGTTTCAACAGAATGCATATGATTTGGATATATAGATTTGAGAAGGGAGCATAGAGAGGTTAGGGTCCGATCACATTCACTTAGATCAAAAGATTCAAACGAGAAGACATAGCTATAAGTGAATGCTGTAGAGGACAGAACACTAATATATGAATATATCAGAATAAGGCCAAATCAACATTGTGAAGATAAACATGAAGTCATGTCAATATTGAAGACAAATCAAATGTGAAGACTTTGCAAATGTAACGCCAACAGAAATTACTCCAAACAAAAGTTTGGTGGTGGCGTTACCCACCGTATAGGAAGTATTAGACCCAGACACGGCGCACAATTATCATGGCGCTCCGAAGTCAAATTCCGCATTAATGTATTCACACTTAGATTGTAAGTCTTCATTAATTGAAGATATACATTACTTCGTGTGTTGCACATCTAAGTCATCAACATGCATAAGTATTAGGATGTGTGCCTAATCACAGGACATTTGAGGATTCCAAGATGTTTAGCTCACACCGCAACTTGCAAAACCTTTTCTCATCCAAGGGCTTTGTGAAGATATCTGCCAGTTGCTCTTCAGTGTTGACATGAATGATATCAATATCTTCCTTCATGACATGATCTCTGAGAAAGTGATGACAAATTTCAATGTGCTTTGTCTTCGAGTGCTGAACTGGGTTGTTGGCAATCTTGATGGCGCTTTCGTTGTCGCGGTAGAGTGGTACTTGCTTCAAATGGATGCCATAGTCTTTGAGTGTTTGCTTCATCCATAGAAGCTGAGCGCAACAAGATCCAGCAGCAATGTATTCAGATTCAGCAGTGGAGAGAGATACACAGTTCTGCTTCTTTGAAGACCAACAAACAAGTGATCGTCCCAGAAAGTGACATGTGCCTGATGTAGACTTGCGATCCACCTTGTCACCAGCATAATCAGCATCCGAGAATCCAACTAGATCAAACTCTGAGCCCTTTGGATACTATAATCCTAGTGTTGGGGTGTAAGCCAAATATCGAAGAATTCGCTTCACAGCTAAGTGATGCGATTCCTTTGGTGCTGCTTGGAATTGGGCACATATGCAAACACTAAGCATTATATCTGGCCTAGATGCACATAAATAAAGTAAAGAACCAATCATGGAGCGGTGTACCTTTTGATCGAACTCTTTACCATTGGCGTCAGGACCCAGATGACTCTTGGTTGGCATTGGCGTCGTGTAACCTTTGCAGTCTTGCATTCCAAACTTCTTCATGCAGTCTTTGAGGTACTTCTCTTGAGATATGAAGATGTCGTTGCTTTGTTGTTGTATTTGAAGACCAAGGAAGAACTTCAGCTCACCCATCATGGACATTTGATATTGCTCTTGCATCATGTGTCCAAACTCATCACTGTATTTTTGATTAGTGCAGCCAAAGATAATGTCATCCACATATATTTGGCATAGAAACAATTCACCATCATATGTCTTCGTGAAGAGTGTGGAATCCAGGGAACCAAGTTTGAAGCCTTTGCTCTTCAAGAAATCTTTGAGTGTGTCATACCAAGCACGAGGGGCTTGTTTGAGGCCATACAGTGCCCTGTTGAGCTTGTAAACCATGTCAGGATGTTTTGGATCTTCAAAGCCAGGTGGTTGTGCAACATACACTTCTTCTTCAATCTTGCCATTGAGAAAGGCACTCTTCACATCCATTTGATATAGAAGGATGTTATGATGATTTGCATAGGCTAGCAGTATGCGAATGGCTTCAAGCCTAGCCACGGGAGCAAATGTTTCATCGAAGTCAATCCCTTCAACTTGAGTGTATACTTGAGCAATGAAACGAGCCTTGTTTCTGACAACTTGACCATGCTCATCTTGCTTGTTGCGATATATCCATTTAGTGCCTATGATATTGTGTTTATGAGGATCAGGATGCTTGACCAATTCCCACACATTGTTCAACTCAAACTGTTGAAGCTCTTCTTTCATAGCTTGAATCCACTTAGGTTCCATGAAGGCTTCAACAACTTTCTTGGGTTCAGATATTGAGACAAATGCAAAGTGCCCACAGAAATTTGCTAGATGTGTTGCTCTTGAACGAGTGAGTGGACCAGGTGCATTGATGCTATCAATTATCTTCTCAATCTGTACTTCATTTGCAACACGAGGATGAACTGGACGAAGACTTTGCTCTTGCTGATCATTGTCTTCATCTTCAACATTGGCTTCGGGCTGAGCAGTGTCTTCAAGTTGATTCGGTGCAGAAATAATAAGTTCCTCTTCAGCCTGTGCCTCTGAAGGTATGATTTCTCCAGTACCCATAAGCTTGATGGATTCACTAGGTGGAACTTCATCTAGCACATTTGGCAGGTGCTCTCTTTGCGAGCCGTTAGTCTCATCGAACCGCACATCCATAGTTTCAACCACTTTATAGTGAAAGAAGTCGAAGACTCTGTAGGAGTGCGAATCCTTTCCGTAACCAAGCATAAAACCTTCATGTGCTTTTGGTGCAAATTTTGAAGTGTGATGTGGATCCTTGATCCAATATCTGGCACCAAATACTCTGAAGTAACTTATGTTTGGCTTCTTACCAGTCAGTAGATCATATGATGTCTTCTTTAGAAGCTTGTGAAGATAAACACGGTTGATGACATGGCATGCAGTATCAATAGCTTCAGGCCAGAACTTTCTTGGAGTCTTGTACTCATCAAGCATCATCCGAGCCATCTCAATGAGTGTTCTGTTCTTGCGTTCCACGATGCCATTCTGCTGCGGCGTGTACGTAGCTGAGAACTCATGAGTGATGCCCAATGTATCAAGATAAGTGTTGAGGCCTGTGTTCTTGAATTCTGTGCCATTATCACTTCTGATATACTTGATCTTGACGCCATAGTTGTTCATGGCACGGTTGGCGAAGCGTCTGAAGACATCCTGCACTTCAGTCTTGTAGAGAATTATATGTACCCATGTATATCTTGAATAATCATCAATAATGACGAAGCCATAGAGACAAGCAGTAGTAGTGAGAGTAGAGTAGTGAGTAGGGACGAATAGGTCCATGTGTAGCAGTTCGAAGGGTTGAGTTGTTGTCATGATTGTCTTCGAGGGATGCTTGGCCCTCGTCATCTTTCCAGCTTCGCAGGCACCTCATAAGTGATCCTTCTTGAACTTGAAGCCCTCGATGGCTATGGCATGCTTCTTCTTTGCGAGAGTATGCAAGTTCCTCATGCCAGCATGCCCTAGCCTCCGATGCCAGAGCCAGCACTCTAAAGCTTTTGCAAGAAGACATACGGCAAGCTGTGGCCCTGCTGAGAAATCTACCATGTACAAATCATCTTTCCGATACCCTTCAAAGACTAGAGACTTGTCAGATTCCATTAGAACAAGGCAACGCTATTTTCCAAATATCACAATCATGTTCAAATCGCAAAGCATTGAGACAGACATTAAGTTGAAACCAAGGGATTCAACAAGCATCACTTTATCCATGTGCTGATCCTTTGAGATTGCAACTCTACCTAGACCCAATACCTTTCTTTTACCAGTGTCAGCAAATGTGATGTGACTCTTGTTAGATGGACGTAAGGTGGAGTCCATGAGAAGACTTCGATCACCAGTCATTTGATTAGTGCATCCACTATCAATAATCCATTCTGAAGCAGTTGGTGTCATACCCTATAGAATAGTTAGGGGGATAGGCTTCACGAAGAGTATTGTGAAGCATAAACATTTGACGAGCAAGTGGATTATGAAAGCTCAGACCCAGGTTAGAACTGATAGGATGCATGTCAAGCGACTCAGGAATGAAATACATAATAAGATCATTTGGGCATTTTATCTTGTGCCCCACAAGATGTTTTAGGTCCCCAACAATAGCATTTGACGCATTTGATTTCAGGCTGGAGACCTTTCCCTACAAAAGAGAGTTAAGTCTTCTTAACCACCCACATCTTTAGGGGTGGCTTCGAAGCAATGAGTCTAAGTGCAGCATCTGAGAACTTCAGCTTTGGAGCCCTAGCAAATAGCCTTGCAGGAGGCGAATGGTACTCATATGAATAAGCAGAGTAGTTCTTGGTCTTATGAACATGGCGGTTTGATGAAACACGCTCAAATTCATAGGCCTGAGTATGGTTTCCCTGCAAAAAAATTGTGTTAGGGCGACTCTGGTGAGTCCTCTGTCTGTATGAATCCTTTGGACCATGTGAAGCCTTTGGTCTGGGGTTTGTCTTCTTCCCACGTTGTGTCATGATGACATTCACCTGAAGATTTTCAAGACAACTCTTGGGCACCCAGATCTTCTTCAAAGGTGGTCCATTCCTGCAGTTAGTACCAATATACCTGGCAAACACTTCACCATTTTGATTCTTAAACAATGTATAGTTTGCATCAAAGGATTCATCAATGATAATAGGGTTAGCACAAGTGAAGCCAGATAGGGTGGATGGATCCACTGAAGGTTCCTTTGCAGCAACCCGTGTGGTTTTGGGGTACTGCTCAGGCTTCCAGTAAGAACCATCAACATCCATTTTCCTCTCAAACCCAACACCTTATTTCCTAGGGTTTCGGTTCAGAATATGCTTTTTGAGGACATCACATAGTGTCTGATGCCCTTTGAGACTTTTGTACATCCCTGTTTCAAGCAATGTCTTCAACCTAGCATTTTCATCAGCAATAGCAGTGGCATCCTCAGCAGAGGGGTCAGTTACCACATCAACAATTGAAGATATTGCAACAGTAGTAGCAGTAGAACATTCAGCAACAGAAGTAGCGTTATCACGGTCAAGGCATTTTAGACATGGTGATTCAAATCCTTCCTGAGCGGGACTGATCTATTGAGTGTGAAGTGACTTGTTTTCTTTTTGAAGATCTTCATGAACTGCTCTCAATTTCTCAAGTTCTTGATTCCTTTGAAGATAATCATAGGAAAGCTTTTTCATGAGTTGTTGAGAGCATTTCATGACGACTTTCAAGTTCCTCATACTTAACATGAAGATTTTTTATGTCTTCAATTAAGGACTGAGATCGGGTCATTTCCGCGTCCAACAGGTCATCGCTTTTGTCTAATAGTTTTTGAATATGTTCCATAGCTTTCTGTTGTTCAGTTGCAATTTTAGCAAGTGTTTTGTAGCTGGGTTTGGATTCACAATCAGAGTCATCTTCACTTGATGTTTGAAAGTAAGCATCGCGTGAGTTTACCTTGGCACCACGTGCCATGAAGCAGTAGGTGGGAGCGGAGTCGTCCTTGTCATTAGCATTAGTGTAGGTGACAAAGCCATTGTCTTCAGTGTTGAAGATGGACTTGGCAACGTAGGCTGTATCTAGAGCCAGCCTTGCAACACCAGAGTCGGACTCCTCCTCAGACTCCACCTCCGCCTCCTCGGAAGCAGACTCCTCCTCTGAATCCATCTCCTTTCCAACAAAATCACGAGCCTTGCCAGATGAGCTCCTCTTGTGTGATGAAGACTTTGATGAAGACTTGGAAGAAGACTTTGAGGATTTCTTCTTCTTCTTGTCATCCGAATCATATTCCTCCAGATGAGCTCCTCTTGTGTGATGAAGACTTTGATGAAGACTTGGAAGAAGACTTTGAGGATTTCTTCTTCTTCTTGTCATCCAAATCATATTCCTCCAGATGAGCTCCTCTTGTGTGATCAATACCTGGAAGAAGACTTTGAGGATTTCTTCTTCTTCTTCTTCTTCTTCTTCTTGTTTTCATTGTCCCACTGCGGACACTTAGAGATGTAGTGACCAGGTTTCTTGCACTTGTGGCATGTTCTCTTCTTGTGGTCATGAGTAGAAGCTTCATCATTTCTTGAGCTAGATCGTGAAGAATTTCTAAAGCCATTATTCTTGGTGAATTTCTGGAACTTCTTCACGAGCATAGCAAGCTCCTTTCCAATGTCTTCAGGATAACCAGAACTACATTCGGATTCTTCTTCTGATGAGGAAGCAACTTTTGCCTTCAAAGAGCGAGTTCAGCCATAGTTGGGACCGTAGATATCTATTTTCTCAGAAATCTGAAACTCATGTGTGTTGAGCCTCTCACGTATGTTAAACGGATCGAGTGTCTTGAAGTTAGGGCGCTCTTGAATCATCAGGGCTAGGGTGTCAAACGAGCTGTCAAGTGATCTCAGGAGTGTCTTGACGATTTCATGCTTGGTGATCTCAGTGGCGCCGAGAGCATGAAGTTCATTTGTGATGGCAGTGAGGCGATCAAACGTGAGCTGAAGATTCTCATTGTCGTTTCTCTTGAAGCGGTTGAAGAGGTTGCGAAGGACACTGATCCTTTGATCTCTCTGGGTTGAGACACCTTCATTGACCTTGGAGAGCCAGTCCCAGACTAGCTTCGACGTTTCCAAAGCACTCACACGGCCATACTGTCCTTTGGTCAGATGAACACAAATGATGTTCTTGGCAGTAGAATCCAGTTGAATGAACTTCTTGACATCAGCTGCGGTGACGCCTTCACCAGCCTTGGGAACGCCATTCTTGACGACATATCATAGATCGACATCAATGGTTTCAAGATGCATGCGCATATTATTCTTCCAGCAGGGGTAATCAGTGCCAGCGAAGACAGGGCACACATCAGAGACTTTGATTATCCCTGTAGTCAACATAGCTAAAACTCCAGGTGGTTAAACCGAATCACACTGAACAAGGGAGTACCTCGCTCTGATACCAATTGAAAGTGCTAGTGATCGACTAGAGGGGGGTGAATAGGCGGTTTTTATGGAAGTCTTCAAAACATGAAAGTTTTGAAGACAAACGATAGAAATGAACCTATTAACATGCGGCGGAAGGTAGACTACACTAGGTAAGCCATAGTCAAGTATTCAATGAAGTGAAAATACGAAGACTATTAGCAGCTAGGCAGTATGGATCAGGATGGAAGATAGTATGAAGACAATCAGAACAATTAGTCACACATTGAAGTCAAACAGATAATGCAAGCAGGCAATGACTTCACGAAGACAAACTATAAGTAAAGAAAGAAGAGATAGAACCAGTTGCTTGGTGAAGACACATGATTTGTTGGACCAGTTCTAGTTCTTGTGACAACTGTACGTCTGGTTAGGGAGGCTGAGATTCAACTCAGAAGACCGTGTCTTCACCTTGTTCCCCTTGAGCTAAGGACACCCAGTCCTCGCCTAATCACTCAGGTAAGTCTTCAAGGTAGACTTCCAAACCTTCACACACTTCCTTCACCGGTGATCCACAATGACTCTTGGATGCTCAGAACGCAACGCCTAAATGGCTGGAGGATTCACAGTCCTCAAGTGTAACAAGTCTTCAGATCACACAGACAGAAATACTTCAGTGATGCCTAACACTCTTTGGCTCTGGTTGTTTAGGGCTTTGTCCTCGCAAGGATTTCTCTCTCAAAGGCTTCGATGTGGGTTGCTCTCAAATGACAAAAGCCATGCACTAACTCTGTGCAGCCACCAATTTATGGTGTAGGGAGTGGGCTATTTATAGCCACTAGGCAACCCGACCTGATTTGTCCGAAATGACCCTGGGTCACTAAGGAACTGACACGTGTTCCAATGGTCAGATTACAAACACACGCGGCAGCTTGACTTGGGCTACAAGTAAAGCTGACTCATCCAGCTCTAGATAAGATTTGCTCTCATTGTCTTCCTCAAAGACTTAGGATTTGGTTGAGCATCACTTTATTCACTCTGACTTTGTTCACTTGGACCCCACTTAACAGTACGGTGTTTCCTATGACTCAACAAAGAAGAAAATGAAACTACGAAACAACTATGTCTTCGTGCTCCAAAGACTTCATGCGATGTCTTCTCATGTCATAGTCTTCAATGTGAATATCTTCACATACCACCATTATCTTCAATGTCTTCACACATTTTTAGGGGTCATCTCCGGTAGGTAAACCGAATCAATGAGGGACTACTACCTATGTTATCCTGCAATTCTCACAAACACATTAGTCCCTCAACCAGGTTTGTCGTCAATACTCCAAAACCAACTAGGGGTGGCACTAGATGCACTTACAGGCGCGCCCAGGGGGCAGGGCGCGCCCCCACCCTCGTGGCCAGGGTGTGGGCCCCTTCTGGAACTTCTTTCGTCCAATATTTTTTATATATTCTGGAAATAACTTCCGTGAAGTTTCAGGACTTTTGGAGCTGTGCAGAATAGGTCTCTAATATTTGCTCCTTTTCCAGCCCAGAATCCCAGCTGCCGGCATTCTCCCTCTTCATGCAAACCTTGTAATATAAGAGAGAGTAGGCATAAGTATTGTGACATAATGTGTAATAACAACCCAAACTGCAATAAATATCGATATAAAAGCATGATGCAAAATGGACGTACCAGACCACGTTCATGAGACTGGTTCTACCGCCGTGCTTCGCACATAGGTGGCTAGTGGGTGTTTGTTTCTCCAACTTTAGTTGAATCGAGTGTGACTACACCCGGTCCTTGTTGAAGGTTCAAATAACACGCTTGATGAAAAATCGATGTGGTTTTGATGCGTGGGTAAGAACGGTTTTTGCTAAGCCCGTAGCAGCCACGTAAAAGTTGCAACAACAAAGTAGAGGACGTCTAACTTGTTTTTGCAGGGCTTGTTGTGATGTGATATGGTCAAGACATGATGATATATAAATTGTTGTATTAGATGATCATGTTTTGTAATAGTTATCGGCAACTAGCAGGAGCCATATGGTTGTCGCTTTATTGTATGAAATGCAATCCCCATGTAATTGCTTTACTTTATCACTAAGCGGTAGCGATAGTCGTAGTAGCAATAGTTGGCGAGATGACAACAATGCTTTGATGGAGATCAAGGTGTCAAGCCGGTGACGATGGTGATCATGACGGTGCTTTGGAGATGGTGATCAAAGGTACAAGATGATGATGGCCATATCTGTCGGCGTTCTGGGAACGGGGGTCCCCAGACTTGCCTGCCTGCGGCCCACGGTGTGGCTTTGCTGGCAGGCCTGTACGGCCCATCTTCATTGACAAGGAATCAAGACCCTCGCGAGGGGCCAAGCCTCGTGAGGCGGACGACACAAGACCTCCTCAGGAGCGGCCTCACCAGGCTGGTTTGTGAGGGGAGGAGAGTTCAAGGCCGGGCAAACCTTGCGAGGTTCTCGTGACGTAAGCCATGATGATCGAGACCAGGCAGGTGCCAGCGCGCAGCGTCCTTGTTTCCTCTTTGGTGCTAAGGGGCCAAGCGCAGGTGCGGGGTACCGAGGCATCAAGCAAAGGTTGACATATTGGTGCAACGAGACCAAGACCAGAAGGACGACAAGACGGAGGTCACCATGGAGCCCAGGATGGGGTCACCACCAGAACCTTTGGCAGGCGAAAACCAACTTTTGTCAGGATAGCTTGTACTAGTTGTCCCTTTAAAATTGGCTATTGTTGGCTCCCTTCCCACTCAATATTTGGGGAGAGGACCAAGGACTCTATAAATAGAACCCACCACCACCATAGGCAGGGACGGATCATCAAGATCATCATCAACCACACAAGTTCACCAAGCACAAGAACACCTCAACCTCAGGAGGCTGTTCTTCCCCTTGTACTGTTCGTCTTCAGCCCAAGAGGCAATCCACCACCACCACACTGGAGTAGGGTATTACACCACAACGGTGGCCTGAACCAGTATAAATCTTGTGTCCTTTGTGTTGCGAGTTCGTCGGGTTAATTTGTGAGATCTAGGCTAAGTTAGGACGTGGATCGGTAGAGGGGGAGATCTTCGCGCGCACCCCAGTGTTCGAACCTTAAGGGTTTTGCCGGAACCTGAGATCTGACATTTGGCTCACCAGGTAGGGGTGCGCCGGAGTCTTCCTTCCACTGGCCCGCGCTCCACCATCTCCACGCCCACCCCCCATGGCGGACACCCCTCCAGATGGATCTACCGGTGCCCATGGCGGCGCTTGTGGGCTCCGAGTCCTTGCTCCCGCCTTGCGACAGGTGTAGTGGCCACCCAAGTTCAAGCCGGAGATGCCGCCACGCTACGATGGCGCGCCGGACCCGTTGGCTTTTCTGCTAGCATATGAGGAGGCCGTCCTGGAAGCCGGGGGCGACGACAAGATCATGGCCAACTGGTTCCCAATGGCCCTCACAGGCGCACCGCGCGCTTGGTTCCTCCACTTGCCAGAGTCTTCTGTCGCCACCTGGGAGGAGCTGCACAGCCTCTTCATTACTCGCTTCGGGGAACCGGCGGCCCCCATCGTCGCAACTCTTCTCGACGGTTTGCAAGCACCACCCTCAGATCGGCACATCAAGCCGTACTTTTGCCAGATCGGCGTCACTTCCAAAAGCCCGGGGGCTCCGCCCGGCCGGGCCGCGCCTGAGGCTGACCTCACCTTCGACTCTGAGGATTATCCCGACTCCACCGTCGGCTCGGGTGCGCTCCCGATGTTGTGCGCACCCACCATCTGCCACATATCCATCACCAAGACGCTCGTCGACGGCGGCACCGGCCTCAATGTGCTCTCCGTCGAGGCCTTCAGCCTCCTTCATGTAGAGTTCGAGTGGCTCCGCCCCAGCAAGCCCTTCTCGGGAGTTGGCGGAGGCTCCGCCCGCTCCCTGGGACGGATCCGCCTCCCTGTGACCTTCGGCATGCGCGACAACTACCGCACTGAGCTCATCGACTTCGACATTGCCCGCATTGGCCTTCCATACAACGCCATCCTCGGGTACCTAGCTTTGGCCCAGTTCATCGCAGCAACCCATCCTACTTACAATCTCATGAAGATGCCGGGGAGCCAGGGTGTCCTCATTGTCGGTGTCAAAAACCGGTGAATCTCGGGTAGGGGTTCCCGAACTGTGCGTCTAAGGCGGATGGTAACAGGAGGCAGGGGACACAATGTTTACCCAGGTTCGGGCCCTCTCGATGGAGGTAATACCCTACTTCCTGCTTGATTGATCTTGATGATATGAGTATTACAAGAGTTGATCTACCATGAGATCGTAGAGGCTAAACCCTAGAAGCTAGCCTATGATTATGATTGTTGTTGTCCTATGGACTAAACCCTCCGGTTTATATAGACACCAGAGGGGGCTAGGGTTACACGGAGTCGATTACAAGGGAGGAGATCTACATATCCGAATTGCCAAGCTTGCCTTCCATGCAAAGGAGAGTCCCACCCGGACACGGGACGAAGTCTTCAATCTTGTATCTTCATAGTCCAATAGTCCGGCCAAAGTATATAGTCCGGCTGTCCGAGGACCCCCTAATCCAGGACTCCCTCAGTAGCCCCTGAACCAGGCTTCAATGACGATGAGTCCGGCGCGCAGATTGTCTTCGTCATTGCAAGGCGGGTTCCATCTCCGAATACTCCATAGAAGATTTTGAACACAAGGATCGTGTCCGGCTCTACAAAACAAATTCCACATACCACCGCAGAGAGTATATTTTTCCACAAATCCGATCTGATGACAACTTTTTGTAACGTGACGTCCTGCCGTGGCCCGGTCATTACGAACCGTTTTTCCCTGCTTGCCATTGCACGTGTTGCGAGGCGGTTTTATCGGCACGTCTTGTCGAAGCAGAGATCGTGTTCCCCTTATCACGGGAGTCTCATCAATACGGGCATGGGTAACCCAATCGTGCTTGTTAATATGACTCCTCGCTTTTAGGCAACTTCCAAACGGGCACGCGGAGGACGCTTGATATTCACCCTCTTTATAAAGGGGTCAACGCCTGTCCTTTTCTTCTCGCGCTCAATCGTTCCCTTCCCCCACCCCGAGTTCCAACACCCAAGGCTCAGGCTAAGCGCTTCGAACCTTCAACCATGTCGGGATCCAACCTTCAAGGCCGGTGGATGGCTTCCTCTGCCACAGAGGAGGACATCAACAAGCTAAGGGAAGCCAGGTATCTGACCGCCGAAATCTCGCACAGGCTGCCTGCTCAAGGGCAGGTCATCCCCACTCCCAAACCCAACGAGAGTGTCGTATTTGTTTCCCACTTCCTCCGAGGGCTAGGCTTTAGTCTTGATCCCTTTGTTAGAGGGCTTATGTTCTATTACGGGCTCGATTTCCACGTCTAGCCCTAGATTCCATCCTTCACATGTCGTCGTTTATCGTCGTGTGTGAGGCCTTCCTCCGCATCACCCCACACTTTGCCTTATGGCTCAAGACCTTGAATGTGAAGCCGCATATTGTGGTGTAATACACGAACAAGGAACGAAGCCGTACAAGTATAATCACATGCAAGAGGAAAAGCTTCATAAAGGAAGCCCCCAAATAAACGGGGTATTTGAATTTGTGCGTCACAAACAAAGTTTGGACAAGGAAATTTTTTACAAGCAACTTTTTTCCAAAAAAGTATAATGCTTGGTCGAACCGAACACAAGTTAAAAATTTAAAACTTTGAGCATGAAGGCAACTTAGCTGGTTAATGTGTTCGATGTTGATGACGCAGGCCGAGAATGTGGCGGGACGAGATCCCAGCCCCCAAGCCGGTCCCGAGATGTCCGAGTAAAGAAATCGGCTTGATGAAGTGGTGACATAGTATAGTCGATGGGCGAGGTGAAAACCCCAGTCCGACCGCGGCGATGGAGCAAGCCATCAGTGTGACGCCGAAGCCCCCCAGCATGTGTTAATGAAGTGATGACGAAGCTCCCGGTCAGCCGAGGTGACGTGGTACATCGGTACACCGCAGTGACATCGATTGTAGCAATCTGGAGAAAGGTTACTCCCAAAATTAGGGCTCGATCCGCACACCCATTGCCGGATGGGTGATGAAGCGATGGCATGGCGATGCTAGCAAAGGTTGGCTTGCCGAGGAAAAACCCGTGGTCCAGCTAATGTGATGAAGCTGGTCGGTTGGTGACGCCGAAGTCTCTGAAGTAAGTTGATGAAGAGATGGTGAAGCCCTCGGTCTAGCCGAGGAGACGGAGCAGGTCGGTAAGGAGACGTTGCAGCTACCGTGTCAGCCGAGGTGTTGAAGCAGTTCGGTGTGATGGACATCGGCTTGAAGAAGCAACAATGCGGCCATGCTGACACAGGTCGTAACTTGTGACGCGGTCAATGCCGGTTTGATGAAGTGACCATGCGGCGATGCATGTGTTCCCGCTCCGTGTAATCCGTGGGGCGGCGATGTTGGTGATGATTTATCCTTGGTGATTCCAAACTCTTGTTCGCTCGCCGAGATGATGATCCGAAGAAATTGAGCTCGGCTCAAAAGGTGACGACGTGTCTAGCGCAAGTCGGTAGCCGTGGAGCAGTATTGCCGGATTGGTTTGACACCAGCATGATAGTGAAGATTACCTCAGAGGAGGCTTAAAATTTTATGGGCACGTGTTTAAAAACAGTGCACAATACCCTAGGAGCAAATTTCTTTAAGAAGGTTGTCCCATATACATTCATAAAGAAACATGAATTCGGGTCAGATCCGTATTCGCGCAGAAAACAGATCCGAAAAGTGATGCACTAATCGGAAGGTTCCCGGAGTTCGGACGGTCGGATCGAGCTGAAATTTGGAGGGGTGGTAGATACTGGAATTCCGCAGCCGATCAATTGTTGGATCTTCCAAAGGACGTCCGAGTTAGGTGCTGAAGACCACGCCCTAAACTCGTCCAGATTCCCATCCAGATTTGACAGGGCTCCGGTATATCGTAGATTGCCGGAGATTCCTCCATCGGAAATCGACGAAATTTTGCATGATTGTTCTACTCTCAATTCCACACAATTCCACCAAAGGAAT
The DNA here is from genome assembly GCF_003073215.2 of Triticum urartu. Classification (NCBI taxonomy): domain Eukaryota; kingdom Viridiplantae; phylum Streptophyta; class Magnoliopsida; order Poales; family Poaceae; genus Triticum; species Triticum urartu. The sequence continues at coordinate 131,250,447 of NC_053025.1, read as the reverse complement.
CTTCAAAGAGATGCTCGAGGAGGCGGTGGAAGTGGATACAAGTTCACTGTTTGGAAAAAACAGCACGGTCGCCCGAGGGCAATGTTGACGTTGAGCCCCCGAGCTCCACGGATGATTCCTCCATGATCTTGATAGAGATCGGTGTTGATGTTGACGAAGACCCCCTTCCGAACACGACGATCGGAGATGGAGCGCGGTCCTCGGTCGAGCCGAGGTGACTAGTCGAGCCGGCGACGAAGATGCCGACGTCGCAGTTGATCTGCAGGCGAGCCATTGATCCTTTGCCGATCACACAGCCGAACTCTCAATGAAAGCACCATTGTCGGTGTCAGAACCGGCAAATCTCGGGTAGGGGGTCCCAAGCTGTGTATCATGGATCGATGGGTAATAGGAGACAGGGGACACGATGCTTACCCAGGTTCAAGCCCTCTTGATGGAGGTAAAACCCTACGTCCTGCTCTTGTTTATATTGATGAGTATAGGGGTTACAAGAGTTGATCTACCACGAGATCGTAGAGGCTAAACCCTAGAAGCTAGCCTATGATTATGATTTTTGTATATCATCTATCGACTAGCCTGCCTCGGTTTATATAATGCACCAGAGGCCTAGCCGAATACGCCGGTGGGGAGGAGTCCTTGTCTTGATCACCAAGTCTTGTGGAATCTTCCATGTATGCGGCAGCTGTCCGAACTAGCCCATTAGTATACGGCCATGGGGGTCCTCGACCCAATCTAACAGATCGGGAGACGACGTGGTGAGTACCCCCTAGTCCAGGACACCGTCACAAGTGCTGGTCGAGGAGGACAGGTCCTCAGGGGCAACCTTTACCATAGGTGCCAACCTCGAGCCCTCTCAGGAGGAGGCGCTAGTGAAGTTCTTGCGTGCAAACAAGGAAGTGTTCGCCTGGGAGCCCGATCAGCTGGTAGGGGTCCCAAGAGAGGTAATAGAGCACCACTTGAAGGTGTGCCCCAACATACGCCGTGTGGGGTGTACTGCTACACCTGCATGCCATTCGGATTGCGCAACGCGGGCACAACCTTCCAGTGACTCATGCACATCGCCTTAGGGCGGCAGCTCGGGAGAAACGCTGAAGCCTATGGCGATGACATCATGGTGAAGTCTCGGGAGGCGGGGACCTTGATCCAAGACCTAGAGGAGACCTTGGAAAGCCTTGTCCAGGTGGACTTGCGGCTCAATCCGGAGAAATGCATGTTTCGCATCCCTTCTGACAAGCTGCTGGGTTTCCTGGTGTCCCACAGGGGGATCGAGGCCAACCCAGAAAAGGTGAAGGCCATTGAAGACATGAGTCCACCATGGACCCTGAAGGAAATGCAGAAGTTGGCTGGTCGGGTGACTGTGTTGGGGCCCTTCATCTCCAAGTTGGGAGAGCGCGCCCTACCCTTCTTCAAGCTGATGAAAAAGAAGGGCCCGTTCGAGTGAACCCCGGAGGCCGACCAAGCTTTCCAAGACCTCAAGAGATACCTGACCAGCCCTCCAGTGATGGTGGCGCCACGACCTCGTGAGCCACTGGTGCTCTACCCTGCTGCCACCCCGTACTCGGCCAGCGCGGCCCTGGTGGCGGTTCGGGAAGAACACCAAGCCAAGGGCGCATCGCGCCGTACCACGCCCCCAGCAGAGACGACGAAAGACTAGAAGGGCACCACAAGGGCCGCAGCAACAGCGACAGAGGATCAGGCTCGGCAGGACGACACCCCCAAACCTACGAAGACTTCAGCAAGCGACCAAGCATCGGGGGATCTACCCCCTCAGGAGATTCCCCAGCTTCCAGAAGACGCAAACCTCGTCAGCACACCAACCTTTGTCGAGAACCCGGTATACTTCGTCAGCACGGTGTTGAGGGACGCACGAGCGTGACACCCCATGCCTTAGAAGCTCCTACTCGCACTCCTAGTGGACTTGCGAAAGCTGCAGCACTACTTCCATGGCCACCCCATCAAGGTCACCTCAGCTTACCCATTGGAGAGAGTTCTTAGGAGTCCCAACTCTACCAGAAGAGTCGCTGAATGGAACATCGAGTTGCAAGCATTCCAGCTGGAGTTTAGTGCCACCAGGGTCATCAAGGGGGCCGCGCTTGCTGATTTCGTGGCCGAATGGACAGACACCCCGACGCTTGAAGAAGGCAAAGACCGGTACCTCTCTCCGGGAAGCGAGGCGCCTAACTGTTGGGTCATGTATTTCGATGGTTCCTTTGCGTGCCAGGGCGCAAGGGCTGGAGCAGTACTCATCTCGCCCACTCATGACAAGCTCTACTATGTCATGCAGCTCTGCTTCCAGCAGGGCGACAAGGTCTCCAACAACATTGCAGAATATGAGGGCCTCATAGCCGGCCTGAAGGCTGCGGCGGCGCTGGGGGTGAAGTGTCTCACTATCAGGGCGACTCACATCTCCTCGTCAACTTCTCCAACAAGGTATATGAGCCGAAGGATGAGCACATGGAAGCATACCTCGCTGAGGTGCGCAAGATGGAGAAGCAATTCTAGGGCCTGGAGTTGCAGCATGTGCCCCGCGGCACCAACAAGGAAGCAAACGACATCGCTAGGAGAGCATCCAAGCGACAGCCCTAGGAGCCTGGTGTCTTCGAGGAGCGACTCTTCAAGCCATCAGTAACGCCACCGCTTTCAAGAACAACTCAGCCTCGGGAGGAACTCCTGCAGCCGCCAGCCTCAGGAGCCCCAGCCTGTGGCCCAACCTCAGGAGCGCGCCTACTCCTGGCGCTCGAGCCCCAAGAGGGATGCTGGACCAAGGAACTCAAAGAATACCTGATGCAAGGGACGTTGCCAAAGAAGGAGGAGGACGCGGAGCGCATGGCCCGACAGGCCACGACATACTGCATCCAGGATGGTGAGTTATACAGAAAGTGACCAAATGACGTTTCACTACGTTGCATCTCCAGGGAACAGGGGAAAGAGCTGATAGCTGACATACTTTGCGGAGATTGTGGGCACCACTCGTCGTCGTGAACCCTCGTCAGCAAGGCATTCCGTAGTTTATTCTACTGGCCTACGGCGCTCAACGACGCGGCTGAGCTGGTGAGGTCCTGTGAGGCCTGTCAATTCCATGCCAAGCAGATCCATCAGCCAGCTTAGGGCCTCCAGACCATCCCACTCTCATGGCCGTTCGTGGTCTGGGGGCTGGATATTCTAGGCCCATTCCCTCGGGCGCCTGGGGGCTATTGATACCTCTACGTCGCCATTGACAAGTTCACTAAGTGGCCGGAGGTTGAAGCCGCCCGCACCATCCCAGCTGGCTCTACAGTCAAGTTCATCAAGGGCCTCGTGAGCCGTTTTGGGGTCCCCAGCCACATCATCACCGATAACGGCTCGTAGTTCACTAGTAATCTCTTCAAGTCATATTGTGTTAACCTTGGAACACAGATCTACTACGCCTCAGTAGCACACCCCAGGAGCAATGGCCAGGACGAACGCGCCAACGCAGAGGTCCTGAAGGGCCTCAAGATCAGGACCTTCAAGAAAAAGCTCGAGGCTTGCGGCAGGGGCTGGCACGACGAGCTCCAGTCTGTGCTGTGGTCAATCTGCACCACCGCCACCAAGCCAACGGGCGAAACCCCATTCTTCCTCGTCTATGGAGCAGAAGCAGTCCTCCCTCACGAGGTCGAGCATCGCTCCGCATGGGTCCTGGCGTTTGATGAGATGCAGCAGGACGCCATGCGGGGGATGGACCTCGTGGTGGGGGAGGAGCGATGCCGTGAAACTGCACTATGGGCGGCAAGATACCAGCAAGCGCTGCGGTGGTACCACTGCCGCAGCGTCCGCTCCAGGACTCTTGAGGTGGGTGACCTCGTCCTGAGGTGGGTGCTCTCCAGGGAGGGGCTGCATAAGCTATCGCCCATGTGGGAGGGCTCGTTCATGGTCGTCCACGTCTCCAGGCCTGGCGTCGCGCGCCTAGAGACACAGGATGGGGTACCCGTCCAGAATGCCTGGAACATCCAACACCTCCGGAAGTTCTACCCATGAAGAAAGGCCCAGTGCCTGTGAAGAAGGCCCGGTGCCTCTGAAGAAAGGCCTAGTGCCTGTGAAGAAGGCCCGACGCCTGTGAAGAAAGGCCCAGTGCCTGTGAAGCAAGGCCCCGAGCCTATGATGAATCGCCGCCCGTGACACTATCACGTAATAATGAGTGGGGCTGTACACGCCCTGGGCCCTCGGGAGAGTCGCCCTTGGGCCTCGGGGGCTCCCTCCCACGCCGAGTGGCAGCACTTAGCTCCGCGCTGGTGAGAAGACATCCAAGACTAGACTAGGAGCCGGACGTGGCTTTTCATTTGCTTTCCGAAGTTGGCTCGCCCCTCTTTTAATCAAAATTTGATTTCTGGTGTCTCTTGCTAGTTCCGTTTTATCGCTTTCTGCCTTCACCTCTTTGGTCGTCCTGAACTCTCCCTCGCATCCCTCGCGAGGGGGCTGGACAGGTACCTTCGTGAGCTTCCTCCTTCTGTCTTTTCATGAGGCACCCTCATTCGAGCCCACAAGCTGGCGCACCTCTCCTGGTCCGTGCCCCACGGGCACCGCGACGCGAAGCACTGAGTCAAGGCCAGCGGCGCCTATAACCAAACCCCGGGTGAGCGACAAACCTTTTACGATTTTTTTGCAGTTCCTAAGCGCATATCAGGTCAAGGAGGCCTCGACAAGCACTAGGAAGCGAGCACCTTATGAGGAGGAGGTCACTCAAAACAAGTCAAGTTATGTTATCCCTACATAAAACGATAATGTTACGACATGGCACAGGAACGACAAACATAACATAACAATTGGGGTCATAGTTCGATACACGCCCCTCCGGGGCCCATTCTGGTTTCTTTCTGATGCAGGAAGGAAAAGAAGAACAAAATAGAAGCGGCGCCTACAGCGATTCATGGGCGCAGGCCCCAGCGCCCTCCTGAGCTCAGCCGGACCCCTCCTCGCGCTTCACGGAGGCGCGGCGACGAGACGACCCGCCACCATCTTCGAAGCGGGCATGGCGGCTGGTCGTAGCCGCCACTACTGGAGCTGTCGCTGGGGGAAGAGCTGCCATAGCCGGACAAGACGCGGTCAGCGCCAAGGGCGGGTTTACCCCCGTCCTTCTCGCAGCCATCGCCAAGGCCGAGCACCTCCTCACCGTCGTTCACCTCGGGGCAGCACCCGACGCGGCGACCATCTTCCCTGAACACCCTCACATAGAGGGTCGCGTCGCCATCGTACTTGAAGTGAAGGGTTGTAACGCCCCAAGACCGGAGCTTCAGTTGCCTTCCAGGGTTCCCGGGTTTCTCTGTGTGTTTTATTTTTGCTTGCTCCTTTTATGTTTGCATTGCATCATGTCATCATGCCATCATGTCATTACTTTTTGCAACTCAACTAAATAATGCGTATGGATCTTTGATCCATTTAAACCGAGGGAATTCACGTGGTGATTTCTCTTTATAACATATCCTCCCAATATTAGGGGGCTATAATAAATATTCCATCCCTTGGAAATTACCGCAACACACTTGCAAAATATTTCCATGCTTTTCTTACTATATTCCTCGTCTCCAAACTTTGCCCTAAATTCTTTCTTCACTTTCCGGAGTTCCACCAAAAACCTCAAGATTTTTGGATACTTCTATTACCAAGCCCTAGTTCAAACCCATTTGAATTAAATTCAACTGAGTTTGAATGACATCTTCCAATCTTGCCTCTCCTATTTTTTATGGACCGTGCACACTTTTACGAGTCCGTGAAAATAATCCCTCTTCTTCCTTTTTTCTTCTCTCGATTTTTCTTTCTTTCTTTCGTTCTTGTCTCCCTCTTTTCTTCTAAGGAGTGTAGGTAAGAGAGAGATAGAGCACCATGCCCAGCCGGGGTCAGCAGCCCAGCCAGGTCGACCGGCCTCCCAGGCCCATATGCCTCTCCTAAGCCCACTCCCTCCTGAACCCTAGGCCTCGATCCCATCTCCCTCATCACCCCTCGCGCTGCCAAGACCATTCGCTCGATCCCCTCGCGCTCCTCCCTGCTCTCGATCCCCATCTCCTTCCCTCCAGCGCCCGACCCCCTCTACCCTCTTCCTCTTGCTCCTTCCTCCTAGCGCCACCGCAAGAGAGGAGCAGCGCCCCACGCGCCTCCCCCATCTCCATCGATCCCCACTCCTCCTTTCCTCCACCTCACGCCCCAGAGGAACCCCTCTGCCTCGCCTTTGCTCCTCCACGCACCGACGAGCAGTGACCAGACGAATAGGACCATGTCGCGGTCATGGAGGATTCCAGCACCGGTGCTGCCCTGCTGCTTCGTCCATGCACCACCAGGCCCTGCCGCTGGCGACCTCGACCTTCTCCCTCGCCCTTGGCTCGCCCCACTGCCAGGAGTGCCGCCGCCTCTCTTCGTCGCCAGCCTCCAGGAGCTCCCTGCCGCGTCCTTGATCCGGCGAGCTCCGCTGCCGGATTGCACTGCCGACCACGTTCGCCACCGTCTCCTCTGCTTTGACTGTCGCCTGCTCCGCCTCCATCGCCGGCGACCATGACCAGCCGCCGCCTGCCGTTGTTCCCAGTTCCTCCAGCCGCGCGCCCCTACCTTTATTGTCGTTGACCCGAGCTCCGCTGTGACCTCAAGGCCAGGGGCGCCCTGCCTCCTTGTCCACAGTGTGCTCCGTCGCCCACGGCAGAGCACCTCAAGTCCGAGCCCTTTTTTTCGTTGATGCGAACGGATATATGAACATGACCCAGATTCGAAGCGCAAGACGATGCCTCCGTTGCACCCATGCCGAGCAGGAGTATTTTGGATTCGTCAACTATGACTACATATACGGGATGCGTCAAGTACCCCACCGTCAAGACCGAGACCGCCCGGAGACCACGAATCCGTGAGGTTCCACTACCGTCGCCGTGGATCCGACAAGTTCGCGAGTACCACTACCTCCCACGACGACCTTGTACAACTACCGTCGCAAGAACCGAGGCCGGCAAGTTCCTTGTTGACCCCGAACACCTACGGAGTGTGAACATGTACGAAGCGAGAACGACTACTTCCACTACCACCGTCGCGAGAACGCCTACTTCCCTCTACGAACGAGAACCGTCCCCTTTGCATGCTCCGATGGTATAACCCCAAGACGACGCCCGTGAACGTATGCTTGCGATGTTTGAGATGCTCGTGTTTGCACCGTGTCCAAAGTGTCACTTGTTTTCCTTGTCGCCAACTCATGGGGCACCCGGAATCCGGGAGCGCCCCACCATCTTTTGCACACATCCGCACACTTCCCCTTTGCATCGGTATCTCAATCAAGTACTGGAACCGTTATTGTTATCATCGCCGTGGCACCCCTTTCTTTCTACTACGGTGACAAATGCTTCCTAATGCTCTTGTCAACTTTTAATAAAAATTGCATAAACTTGTCCATGTCATCCGCATCATGATAACAACAATTAAAATGTTTAAATTGTTGTTGCAATAAATTAATAAGGCATATGGGGATTTACCGGATTTGTTGTTTGTTATATCTGGCCCAATTTAAAATTGTTTAGATAGATAACTCCTTTATGCTTCACCTCTTGCCATGCTAACAACATTTAATCTTGTTGGGTACATAAACGAGAGAGAACTAAATAAGTCATGTGGTGTTTTCTTCAATATGCAACTCCGTTGCATAATGAGCTCCACTTAATTTGTAGGATTGTTTGTGCACTTTGCCATGCCATGCCTCATTAAACTGGACATGCATCATACTTGTTTGCGCATCGTGCCATGCTTATGTGGTGGTTGTTTACTATGTTGTGTGCTTCTTTCCGGTGTTTGCTTCTTCGGGTTGGTTCCGATAACGTCGCGTTGTGAGGACCCGTTCAACTACGTCCGTTTGTCTTCCTCATGGACTCGTTCGTCTTCCTTGCGGGATTTCAGGCAAGATGACCATACCCTTGAAATCACTTCTATCTTTGCTTGCTAGTTGCTCGCTCTTTTGCTATGCCTATGCTGCGATACCTACCACTTGCTTATCATGCCTCCTATATTGTTGAACCAAGCCTCTAACCTACCTTGTCCTAGCAAACCATTGTTTGGCTATGTTACCGCTTTGCTCAGTCCCTCTTATAGCGTTGTTAGTTGCAGGTGAAGATTGAAGTCTGTTCCTTGTTGGAACATGGAGATGTTGTTCCTTGTCGGAACATGTTTACTTGTTGGGATATCACAATATATCTTATTTATTTAATGCATCTATATACTGGTAAAGGGTGGAAGGCTCAGCCTTATGCCTGGTGTTTTGTTCCACTCTTGCCGCCCTAGTTTCCGTCATATCGGTGTTATGTTCCCGGATTTTGCGTTCCTTACGCGGTTGGGTAATAATGGGAACCCCTTGACAGTTCGCCTTAAGTAAAGCTCTTCCAGCAATGCCCAACATTGGTTTTACCATTCGCCAAATAGCCTTTTCTTTTCCCTTGGGAGTCGTGCTCCTCAGGGCCACCAGGGGCAACTCTGGGCTGGCCTACCGGAAGTTTAGACAATTCGGTGTGCCCTGAGAAAGAGATATGTGCAGCTCCTATCGGGATTTGTCGGCACATTCGGGTAGTGTTGTTGGTTTAGTTTTACCCTGTCGAAATGTCTTGTTGTACCGGGATACCGAGTCTGATCGGAACGTCTCGGGAGGAGGTCTATTCCTTCGTTGACCATGAGAGCTTGTCATGGGCTAAGTTGGGACACCCCTGCAGGGATTTGAACTTTCGAAAGCCGTGCCCGCGGTTATGGGCAGATGGGAATTTGTTAATGTCCGGTTGTAGATAACTTGAACCTTAACTTAATTAAAATGAGTCAATTGCGTGTGTAACCGTGATGGTCTCTTTCCGGCGGAGTCCGGGAAGTGAACACGGTGTTGGACTTATGCTTGATGTAGGTTGTTCTAGGATCACTTCTTGATCATAGATTCTCGACCGTGCTTTGCCTTCTCTTCCCGCTCTCTTTTGCGTATGTTAGCCACCATATATGCTAGTCGCTTGCTGCAGCTCCACCTCATACCTTTTACCTTACCCTTAAGCTTAAATAGTCTTGATCGCGAGGGTGCGAGATTGCTGAGTCCCCGTGGCTCACAGATACTTCCAAAACCAGCTTGCAGGTGCCGATGAATCCGTGCAGATGACGTAACCAAGCTCAGGAGGAGCTCGATGAAGATCTTGTCCTTTGTGTTGTTTCATTCTAGTTGGTCAGTAGAGGAGCCCAGTTGGGGTCGATCGGGGACCTTTGTCGCATTTGGGGTTCTTCTTTTATTTTGGTTCCGTAGTCGGACCTTGAGTGTATTTGGATGATGTAATGTTTTATTCATGTAATTGTGTGAAGTGGCGATTGTAAGCCAACTATGTATCTTTCCCTTATGTATTACATGGGTTGTGTGAAGATTACCTCACTTGCGACATTGCTTTCAATGCGGTTATGCCTCTAAGTCGTGCTTCGACACGTGGGAGATATAGCCGCATCGAGGGCGTTACAAGTTGGTAATCAGAGCCTTCCCCGACCTTAGGGGCCCCATTGCTTGATCGTTTTTAGCGGCCGAGTTGTGTATAGAAAAATGTTTTGAGTCATTTAGGAATTATATATCGGTGAGTTTAGGAATTCTTTTTACTTCCCGGTCTCCTCATCGCTCTGGTAAGGCATCCTGACGTAGAGTTTTGACTCTTCTCTTCTCAAATTTCACTAATTTTTTTTAGGATCACGCAGGTATCTTGGAATCGTTCCGATGGTTTTATGATGAGAACATTGTCTTGGTGCCTCCTGTCAGGGGTTTTGTGGAAGTGTCCCGGGGAGTTGAGCTCCGAGGTGTTGTCGTCATAATTTTATCGTTGCAATTCTGGAATACCTAAGTTTAGTACGCCGACATCGAAAATCTCTTTTATGCAGTTTGTTGGTGAGATAACTCGACGCCACCCAGTACTGGGGCGGGAGTTCGGGAGTATCGCCATAACTTGTATAACGGATGCTTTTCGAAGGTTGAGGTAGATGATTTCCGAAGGTTTCTTGGTTATGTGTTGAAGGATGGATACAGCTGGATGTAGGATTTGTTAGTTTGGGTGAGATATTATGCTTCCCCTGTATCCCCAACACCCGATTGCATAACCGGAAAGGTTAGGGAGTTTCATAGGTGGGAATTCTAGTAGCTCTAAGGATATCTTTCCAACAGATGTATGATATGAAATTGGGGTTCGACGTCTAGTGGTCCGCCTATTCACGGTCGGTTTTTACAGTGGTCTCATTGTGTCTTAAAGAGTCCTTGGCTATGCCGACTCGGGGACGCTTCGTATGTCATGTGCACTGCCTTGTACATGATGGTGCTGTACGATCGAGCCCGTGTATGCCCCACCATGAAAACTTCGGACGAAATCTCTATCATATGTTTGTTCCGGCTTATTTCGCAAGCCAATCCTTTGTTTTGTTTTGAGTTGTGGTATTCAAGTTGCTTCGAAGTCAAATGTTGATTCCATACCTTTTCCAAGTGGTGTTCTCATATTCCTATGTGAATACTAATCCTTCTTGATAATCGAGATTGTCATGTAAATCCTATTCAACCGGTGTGTTTCTCTTCAAGTGGATCCGATCATTTCAACATCCGCAAGATCGAGTATCAGTTCTTCTCAACGGTGTTTGTTTCATCCGTCTCCAAGTTGCCTTTGTTTTTCCAGCCCACCCACCCTTTTTCTTCAAGGACTAAGATTTCTTAATGAACTATCCATCTTATTCATGTGAATCCTCTTCTTTCTTTTCAATCAATGTTTCACCCAGTGATGCTCATGAAGATTTTAACGGAGTTTCTAGTTCACCATTATTCATTCTTTTTTCTTCTCCAGTGGAACCAATTTATGTTTTCTATGTTGGTCACATTCTTTCCTCGTTTTAAATGTCTTCTCATGCCGGTGCACTTCTTTTGTCATTCCATTTCTCGCTATTCATTGGTTCCAGAGTGCTAAAGATATCTGAAGGCTCGTCTTGTCATTCAAGATCCACTCAACTTATTTCGATGTTGTTATCTCATTCAAGCCGTTTAATTCAGCCGGTGCTATCTCCTTTTCAAGAAATCATTCAACGGTGTATCTTTTGAGTGGGCCCTAACTCACATGTCTTTCCTAGGATCTTACCTGACTCTTCTATTTTTCCCGGAGCTATCCTAAATTCTTTTGAAGTTTGACGTAAGTATGAATTATCATCAGTCAAATGCCTTTCTCCAAGATCTTTAAAAATCTTTTCATCGTTGGTTCAACTTTTCCATTCTTCTTTATTCCGGAGTATCTTGATAATTCTTGGTGGTGTTTCTCATCGTCATTCTCTACATTTGAAGACCGAAGAAGATTTTTCCTCTTAATCTTGCTCCATTCTCTTCAAGATTCGCGATTCTAGCTTGTTGCCATCCTCTCATAATTGTTTTCGATTGTGAGATTTTTCACCCATCCGGAGCAATTCAAGATTCTGTTCAGTTGGATTATCCGGAGCCCATCATCTAAGATTTATTCATTCCAGTTTTCAGCTCTCATACTCTAAATCATACCGGTGTCTAAATCAAGGATTCTCTAATCAGCTCATAATCTTTTCGTTCTCATGGGTCTAAATTCTCTCAAGCATCTTTGTTTAATTGCTAATTCTTCCCTGTGTGTCTTCATGTTTTAATCGTTCTTTTCAATTCTTACGGTGGTTCGTTCAAGAGTTTTCTTCCTTCGTGTATCATATCTATGCATTCATGCTTTTCAAATTCCACCGGTGGTTCGTTGAAGACCTTCCCAAGTTTACGTTATTTCTCTCTTAACCCTTGATACGAGGATAAGTAGTATGCCAAATCCATGGCTTGTCAGCAATTAAATTGTTGAAGGATACGCGTAACATAATTCTTATTCTTGTTTCATCCTAATGATTAATTCTTTATTCCGGAGGCCCTTCAAATTCTCGGTTTCATTTGTTTCATTTTATCTTTTTCCCGGGGTTCCAACCTCTTTCAACTATGTAATCACAGAGATCTATCTAAATCTTTACAAGGCTCCACCTTGTGTTTTCAACTACCCTTTCTTTTCGTTTGATCATTCTTTTGTTTAACGGAGTTCTTCATGGAGGTTCTACATAATGGTCCATCAAGGATTTAATTCCTTCTCCAACTTTTTTTTTCATCAAGATTCTTTCCTAAGAAGCTCAAGCTTTTCTTCATATTGTAATTCGGAGTGCAATTCTTTCTTCCGTATCATTGGAGGTGGTATTATGCCATTCTTGATAATTTTAGTTCATGCTTCATGATTCACATGTTGTCAAGGATGAGATATTTTAAATCCATCATTTTCTTCATTGGAGTTAGCTTGGGTTATATTTCACCTAAAGCTTTCCCTAAGGATGGTTGCTAATTATGGTGTTTATAAATGACCCAAGTTCTTCTTTTATCCTCCCTGTGAAATACTTTCTCGTCTCCTTGTTCATATCAATCCAATTCTTCTTCCCGTGCGTGGCAGGTTGTCACCTCATAATTTGAGATGTATTCCATAAGACCATATCAAGATTATTCTTTTCGTTGTTGGTTTTCCAACAACTCTGTTCTAGCATTTCTTGTAAGCGTGCTCTCTCAAGATCGTGTTTCCCTTCGTTCATTCCATTCCATTCTTACTTTTGTTCCGGAGGCATTGTGATGTTGCTCTCTTCAACCCATCTTCTTGTTTTGTCAGGATCGTGTTCTTTTCTTGGTTTATCCATTTAACTGGAGTGTTGTGTCCTCTGCTCAAGTTCTTTCATCTTAAGAAGTCTTTCATCTCTTTTCAACCGGAGTGCTACCCGAATTGGTTCTTTCTTATTCCTCTTTCTTAACGGAGTGCTTTCAACTTCGTTCATCGCCGTTGCTTTCTTTCTTTCAATTTGCTCAACCTTGCAAGTTTCTTTGGTTTCACTCGTTTGTCAAAGAAGCAACTTAGTTTTACCTCTTCTCTTCCTCTTCCTTTTCCCTCCGGTGCCATTCTAGATCTCGGGACGAGATCCTCCTGTAGTGATGGAGTGTTGTAACGCCCCAAGACCGGAGCTTCAGTTGCCTTCCAGGGTTCTCGGGTTTCTCTGTGTGTTTTATTTTTGCTTGCTCCTTTTATGTTTGCATTGCATCATGTCATCATGCCATCATGTCATTAATTTTTGCAACTCAACTAAATAATGCGTATGGATCTCTTTGATCCATTTAAACCGAGGGAATTCACGTGGTGATTTCTCTTTATAACATATCCTCCCAATATTAGGGGGCTATAATAAATATTCCATCCCTTGGAAATTACCGCAACACACCTGCAAAATATTTCCATGCTTTTCTTACTATATTCCTCGTCTCCAAACTTTGCCCTAAATTCTTTCTTCACTTTCCGGAGTTCCACCAAAAACCTCAACATTTTTGGATACTTCTATTACCAAGCCCTAGTTCAAACCCATTTGAACTAAATTCAATTGAGTTTGAATGACATCTTCCAATCTTGCCTCTCCTATTTTTCGTGGACCGTGCACACTTTTACGAGTCCGTGAAAATAATCCCTCTTCTTCCTTTTTTCTTCTCTCTATTTTTCTTTCTTTCTTTCTTTCTTATCTCCCTCTTTTCTTCTAAGGAGTGTAGGTGAGAGAGAGAGAGCACCAGGCCCAACCGGGGTCGGCAACCTAGCCAGGTCGACCGGCCTCCCAGGCCCATATGCCTCTCCTAAGCCCACTCCCTCCTGAACCCTAGGCCTCGATCCCATCTCCCTCATCACCCCTCGCGCCGACAGGACCATTCGCTCGATCCCCTCGCGCTCCTCCCTCCTCTCGATCCCCATCTCCTTCCCTCCAGCGCACGACCCCCTCTACCCTCTTCCTCCCCCTCCTTCCTCCTAGCGCCACCGCAAGAGAGGAGCAGCGCCCCACGCGCCTCCCCCATCTCCATCGATCCTCACTCCTCCTTTCCTCCACCTCACGCCCCGGAGGAACCCCTCTACCTCTCCCTTGCTCCTCCATGCACCGACGAGCAGCGACCAGACGAATAGGACCACGTCGCGGTCATGGAGGATTCTAGCACCGGTGCTGCCCTGCTGCTTCGTCCATGCACCACCAGGCCCCCCCGCTGGCGACCTCGACCTTCTCCCTCGCCCTTGGCTCGCCCCACTGCCAGGAGTGCCGCCGCCTCTCTTCGTCGCCAGCCTCCAGGAGCTCCCTGCCGCATCCTTGATCCGGCAAGCTCCACTGCCGGATTGCACTGCCGACCGCGTTCGCCACCGTCTCCTCTGCTTTGACCGTCGCCTGCTCCGCCTTCATCGCCGGTGACCATGACTAGCCGCCGCCTGCCATTGTTCCCAGTGCCTCCAGCCGCGTGCCCCTACCTTTATTGTCGTTGACCCGAGCTCCGCTGTGACCACAAGGCCAGGGGCGCCCTGCCTCCTTGTCCACAGTGTGCTCCGTCGCCCACAGCCGAGCACCTCAAGTCCGAGCCCTTTTTTTCATTGATGCGAACGGATATATGAACATAACCCAGATTCGAAACGCAAGACGATGCCTCCATTGCACCCATGCCGAGTAGGAGTATTTTGGATTCGTCAAGTACGACGACATATCCGGGATGCGTCAAGTACCCCACCGTCAAGACAGAGACCGCCCGGAGACCACGGATCCGTGAGGTTCCACTACCGTCGCTATGGATCCGACAAGTTCGCGAGTACCACTACCTCCCACGACGACCTTGTACAACTACCGTCGCAAGAACCGAGGCCAGCAAGTTCCTTGTTGACCCCGAACACCTACGAAGCGTGAACATGTACGAAGCGAGAACGACTACTTCCACTACCGCCGTCGCGAGAACGCCTACTTCCCTCTACGAACGAGAACCGTCCCCTTTGCACGCTCCGAAGGTATAACCCCAAGACGACGCCCGTGAACATATGCTTGCGATATTTGAGATGCTCGTGTTTGCACCATGTCCAAAGTGTCACTCGTTTTCCTTGTCGCCAACTCGTGGGGCACCCGGAATCCGGGAGCGCCCCACCATCTTTTGCATGCATCCGCACACTTCCCCTTTGCATCGGTATCTCAATGAAGTATCGGAACCGTTATTGTTATCGTCGCCGTGGCACCCCTTTCTTTCTAATACGGTGACAAATGCTTCCTAATGCTCTTGTCAACTTTTAATAAAAATTGCATAAACTTGTCCATGTCATCCGCATCATGATAACAACAATTAAAATGTTTAAATTGTTGTTGCAATAAATTAATAAGGCATATGGGGATTTACCGGATTTGTTGTTTGTTATATCTGGCCCAATTTAAAATTGTTTAGATAGATAATTCCTTTATGCTTCACCTCTTGCCATGCTAACAACATTTAATCTTGTTGGGTACATAAACGAGAGAGAACTAAGTCATGTGGTGTTTTCTTCAATATGCAACTCCGTTGCATAATGAGCTCCACTTAATTTGTAGCATTGTTTGTGCACTTTGCCATGCCATGCCTCATTAAACTGGACATGCATCATACTTGTTTGCGCATCGTTCCATGCTTATGTGGTGGTTGTTTACTATGTTGTGTGCTTCTTTCCGGTGTTTGCTTCTTCGGGTTGGTTCCAATAACGTCGCGTTGTGAGGACCCGTTCGACTACGTCCGTTTGTCTTCCTCATGGACTCGTTCTTCTTCCTTGCGGGATTTCAGGCAAGATGACCATACCCTTGAAATCACTTCTATCTTTGCTTGCTAGTTGCTCGCTCTTTTGCTATGCCTATGCTGCGATACCTACCACTTGCTTATCATGCCTCCTATATTGTTGAACCAAGCCTCTAACCTACCTTGTCCTAGCAAACCGTTGTTTGGCTATGTTACCGCTTTGCTCAGCCCCTCTTATAGCATTGTTAGTTGCAGGTGAATATTGAAGTCTGTTCCTTGTTGGAACATGGAGATGTTGTTGCTTGTCGGAACATGTTTACTTGTTGGGATATCACAATATATCTTATTTAATTAATGCATCTATATACTGGTAAAGGGTGGAAGGCTCGGCCTTATGCCTGGTGTTTTGTTCCCGGATTTTGCGTTCCTTATGCGGTTGGGTAATAATGGGAACCCCTTGACAGTTCGCTTTAAGTAAAGCTTTTCCAGCAATGCCCAACATTGGTTTTACCATTCGCCACCTAGCCTTTTCTTTTCCCTTGGGAGTCGCACTCCTGAGGGTCATCATTATTTTACCCCCCCGGGCCAGTGCTCCTCTGAGTGTTGGTCCAACTTGTCAGCCGCCGGTGGCCACCAGGGGCAACTCTGGGCTGGCCTACCGGAAGTTTAGACAATCCGGTGTGCCCTGAGAAAGAGATATGTGCAGCTCCTATCGGGATTTGTTGGCACATTCAGGCGGTGTTGCTGGTTTAGTTTTACCCTGTCGAAATGTCTTGTTGTACCGGGATATCGAGTCTGATCGGAACGTTTCGGGAGGAGGTCTATTCCTTCGTTGACCGTGAGAGCTTGTCATGGGCTAAGTTGGGACACCCCTGCAGGGATTTGAACTTTAGAAAGCCGTGCCCGCGGTTATGGGCAGATGGAAATTTGTTAATGTCCGGTTGTAGATAACTTGAACCTTAACTTAATTAAAATGAGTCAACTGCGTGTGTAACCGTGATGGTCTCTTTCCGGCAGAGTCCGGGAAGTGAACACGGTGTTGGACTTATGCTTGACGTAGGTTGTTCTAGGATCACTTCTTGATCATAGATTCTCGACCGTGCTTTGCCTTCTCTTCCCGCTCTCTTTTGCGTATGTTAGCCACCATATATGCTAGTCGCTTGCTGCAGCTCCACCTCATACCTTTTACCTTACCCTTAAGCTTAAATAATCTTGATCGCGAGGGTGCGAGATTGCTGAGTCCCCGTGGCTCACAGATACTTCCAAAACCAGCTTGCAGGTGCCGATGAGTCCGTGCAGATGACGCAACCAAGCTCAAGAGGAGCTCGATGAAGATCTTGTCCTTTGTGTTGTTTCGTTCTAGTTGGTCAGTAGAGGAGCCCAGTTGGGGTCGATCGGGGACCACTGTCGCATTTGGGGTTCTTCTTTTATTTTGGTTCCGTAGTCGGACCTTGAGTGTATTTGGATGATGTAATGCTTTATTCATGTAATTGTGTGAAGTGGCGATTGTAAGCCAACTATGTATCTTTCCCTTATGTATTACATGGGTTGTGTGAAGATTACCTCACTTGCGACATTGCTTTCAATGCGGTTATGCCTCTAAGTCGTGCTTCGACACGTGGGAGATATAGCCGCATCGAGGGCGTTACAAGGGTGCACCGCCTGCCCAGGCCGCGCGCGCGGGCGAACGTCTGCCAACCGCGGGCCAGAGCTACATTGCCCGCGGCGGAGACCTTGACCGCAACCCAGGAAGCCCTGCTGCAGCAGCCGTCCGCCTGCAGCCAAAGCCCGCCAGGACCTGAGGCCGGCAGCTCATCAGCGAGGAAGCGCGGGAGCTGAAGCCAGTTGCCGGCCGGGTTCTCCAACCAGACGAAGAACTCTGGTAACATCTCCGCTGAGTGGAAGCATGGACGGGGAGGCCGCGCGACCACGGCACGCCTCCCTTCATCGATGGGACCACCACAACCGGAGCGACCCCTGCCCCGCGAAGCGGCACCACCACGGCCGCGCGAAGCCGCAGCGGCGGTTGCAGTGTGCTTGCGGGGACGGCCGCGTCCACGCTTGGGCACCGGAGAGCCAGACCCCTCGCGAGGGGCCTTCCCCTTCTCTGTAGCGGCGAACCTCCTCGACGGCACCATTGGTGGCAGGAGAGGAGCAAGGAAGGAGGAGAAGCGGAGGAGGAAGGATGGGCGACGGGGGCTCCACCCCCCTCCCATTTATACTAGGAG
This sequence comes from Triticum urartu, assembly GCF_003073215.2. Lineage (NCBI taxonomy): Eukaryota > Viridiplantae > Streptophyta > Magnoliopsida > Poales > Poaceae > Triticum > Triticum urartu. The sequence goes on along the minus strand of NC_053025.1, from coordinate 131,232,639 downwards.
AAGGCCAACCAGCACCCCCTCGATCACAGGTAATGATGGTCTTCCTTGCATGTCGCAGGGACTTGTCATGTCGGGAAGGGGAGACGCCCACGTCCAATCAACCGCCACGCATCGATCGAGGCTGCAGGCTATTGGGGCCGGCGGCGCTCCGCACTTGACCCTTGGGCCCGGGGGCTACTGTCGGTGTTCTGGGAATGGGGGTCCCCAGACTTGCCTGCCTGTGGCCCACGGCGTGGCTTTGCTGGCTGGCCTTTATGGCCCATCTTCACCGACAAGGAATCAAGACACTCGCGAGGGGCCAAGCCTCGCGAGGCGGACGACACAAGACCTCCTCAGGAGCGGCCTCACCAGGCTGGTTCGTGAGGGGCAGAGAGTTCAAGGCCGGGCAAACCTCGCGAGGTTCTCGTGACGTAAGACATGACGATCGAGACCAGGCAGGCGCCAGCGCGCGCAGTGTCCTTGTTTCCTCTTTGGTACTAAGGGGGCAAGCATAGGCGTGGGGTACCGAGGCATCAAGCAAAGGTTGCCATATTGGTGCAACGAGACCAAGACCAGAAGGACGGCAAGAAGGAGGTCACCATGGAGCCCAGGACGGCGTCACCACCAGAACCTTTGGCAGGTGAAGACCACCTTTTGTCAGGATAGCTTGTACTAGTTGCCCCCTTTCAAATTGGCTGTTGTTGGCTCCCTTCCCGCTCAATATTTGGGGAGAGGACCAGGTCCTCCATAAATAGAACCCACCACCACCATAGGCAGGGACGGATCATCAAGATCATCCTCAACCACACAAGTTCACCAAGCAGAAGAACACCTCAACCTCAGGAGGCTATTCTTCCCCTTGTACTGTTCGTCTTCAGCCCAAGAGGCAATCCACCACCACACTGGAGTAGGGTATTACACCACAACGGTGGCCCGAACCAGTATAAATCTTGTGTCCTTTGTGTTGCGAGTTCGTCGGGTTAGTTTGTGAGAGCTAGGCTAAGTTAGGACGCAAATAGGAAGGGGGGGGAGATCTTCGCACGCACCCCAGTGTTTGAACCTTAAGGGTTTTGCCGGAACCCGAGATCCGACAATATCATATCACTTATATTGATTGCATGTGATGTTTATCCTTTATGCATCTTATCTTTCTTAGTACGGCAGTAGCAATATAAGATGATCTCTCACTAAATTTCAAGGTATAAGTGTTCTCCCCGAGTATGCACCGTTGCTACAGTTCATAGTGTCGAGACACCACGTGATGATCGGGTGTGATAAGCTCTACATTCACATACAACGGGTGCAAGCTAGTTTTTGCACACGCAGAATACTCGGGTTAAACTTGACGAGCCTAGCATATGCATATATGGCCTCAGAACACTGAGACCGGAAGGTCGAGCGTGAATCATATAGTAGATATGATCAACATAGTGATGTTCACCATTGAAAAATACTCCATCTCACGTGATGATTGGACATGGTTTAGTTGATATGGATCACGTGATCACTTAGATGATCAGAGGTGATGAGGACATCAATACCATTGTTACACCCACAGCCCCTACTGTTACATATACTGGACCAATTACTAGAGCTCGCGCACGCCAATTAAATTACCAGGTACTTACGTTTCTTGGTAATGATTCTAATGTTCATGAGATTATGATGCTGCCTGAATTGGATACATTTGTTTTGCTTACAAATGAAGGGCCTAGCTTGGAGAAGGATGAACATTGGATCAAGAACACGCATGGAGTTGATGGCGTGCGCAAGGGGATCAAGAACGGAGTTACAAGTGATGATTTCAGGACTTTGAAGCCGCCATAAGTAGTGCATGAAGCCTTGGACGAAATATACAAGATGCCACTTCATAATATTCGTCCATAGGCTATTCTAGGTGCTGCGTCACCTTATTAATGGGCCAGGCCCATGTAATTTCGAAATAGTTAAGTATAGGCTATTTTTAGAGTCCGTATGTGTGGGGAAACAAGAGTTAGGGTTGGTTTCGGACCCCACCCTCAAGGGCCACGAAATCCCCCCCCCCTCTTCCTCCATATATACAACCCTTAGGGCGTCGTTTAGACTTTGGGTTTTGTTTAGATTAAAAGTTCGCCACAGCTGCAACTTCTCGTACTTCGTCTGTGTCCAACGACCAGACCAAGATGTCACAGAACCCCACCTTGATCAATAAAGCTTTCATCTTATATTTGCAATATCCAGATTGCAATCTCAGTTTCTTGCTTGTTCTTCGTTTGCTCGCAGGAAACAGACCCTCATGGTCAGGTTGATCGTGCTCCGGCGTGGTCAATAACCCCTCGGAAGTTGGTTTAGCGATTGCTAAGGCGCGACGTCTCGCACGTTCGTAGTCGGATCGTCAAAGTCGTCTCCACCAAATCGATAGTTATCATCTCATCGAAAGATCGGGACCCTCGCCTCTATCAAGATGGATGTCTATCTAAGTGGGAGTTCTTAAGTAATATGATTAATTGAACTTTAATTTATCATGAACTTAGTACCTGATAGTATTTTGCATGTCTATGTTGTAGATCAATAGCTCGCGTATAGCTCCCCTGTTTTATTCTTGATATGTACCTAGAGAAAAGTAAGTTGAAAGATGTTAGTAGCAATGACGCAGACTAGCTCCGTGATCTGAGGATTATCCTCATTGCTGCATAGAAGAATTATGTCCTTGATGCACCGCTAGGTGACGGACCTATTACAGGAGCAGATGCAGACGTTATGAACATTTGGCAAAGCTCGGTATGATGACTGCTTGATAGTTTAGTGCACCATGCTTTACGGCTTAGAACCGGGACTTCAAAAACGTTTTGAACGCCACAGAACATATAAGATGTTCCAAGAGTTGAAATTTGTATTTCAGACTCATGCCCGAGTCAAGAGGTATGAGACCTCTAACAAGTATTTTTCCTACAAGATGGAGAAGAATAGCCCAACCAGTGAGCATGTGCTCAGAATGTCCGAGTACTACAATTGCTTGAATCAAGTGGGAGTTAATCTTCCAGATAAGATAGTGATTTACAAAGTTCTCTAGTCACTATCACCAAGTTACTAGAACTTCGTGATGAACTATAATATGTAAGGGATGAAGAAAACGATTCCCGAGCTCTTCGTGATACTGAAATCAGCGAAGGTAGAAATCAAGAAAAGCATCAAGTGTTGATGGTTGACAAGACCACTAGTTTCAAGTAAAAGGGCAAGGGAAAGAAAGGGAACTTCAAGAAGAATGGTAAGCAAGTTGCCACTCCCATGAAGAAGCCCAAAGCTAGACCCAAGCCTGAAACTGAGTGCTTCTACTACAAAGGAAATGGTCACTGGAAGTGGAACTGCCCAAATACTTGGCGGATAGGAAGGATGGCAAAGTGAACAAAGGTATATTTGATATACATTATATTGATGTGTACTTTACTAGTGTTTATAGCAACCCCTCGCTATTTGATACTGGTTCAGTTGCTAAGAATAGTAACTCGAAACACGAGTTGCAAAACAAACAGAGACTAGTTAAGGGCGAGGTCACGATGTGTGTTGGAAGTGATTCCAAGGTTGATAAGATCACCATCGCACACTCCCTTTACCTTCGGGATTGGTGTTGAACCTAAAAGTTATTTTGTGTTTGCGTTGAGCATGAATATGATTGGATAATGTTTATTGCAATACAGTTATTCATTTAAGTAAAAGAATAATTGTTGTCCTATTTACAAGAATAAAACCTTCTATGGTCATACACCCAATGTAAATGGTTTATTGAATCTCGATCATAGTGATACACATATTCATAGTATTGAAGCCAAAAGATGCAAAGTTAATAATGATAGTGCAACTTATTTGTGGCACTGCCGTTTTCGGTCATATTGGTGTAAAGCGCATGAAGAAACTCCATGCTGATGGGCTTTTGGAATCACTTGATTATGAATCACTTGATGCTTGTGAACCATGCCTCATGGGCAAGATGACAAACACTCCATTCTCCGGAACAATGGAGCGAGCAACTGACTTATTGGAAATAATACATACTGATGTATGCGGTCCGATGAGTGTTGAGGCTCGTGGTGGGTATCATTATTTTATGACCTTCACAGATGATTTGAGAAGATATAGGTATATCTACTTAATGAAACATAAGTCTGAAACATTTGAAAAGTTCAAAGAATTTCAGAGTGAAGTAGAAAATCATCGCAACAAGAAAATAAAGTTTATACTATCTGATCGTGGAAGTGAATATTTGATTTATGAGTTTGGTCTTCATTTGAAACAATGTGGAATAGTTTCGCAACTCACGCCACCTAGAACACCATAGTGTAATGGTGTGTCCGAACATCGCGACCGTACATTATTATATATGGTGTGACCTATGATGCCTCTTACCGATTTACCACTATTGTTTTGGGGTTATGCATTAGAGACAGCTACATTTACGTTAAAATAGGGTACCATCTAATACGTTGAGACGACACTGTATGAACTGTGGTTTGGCAAGAAACCTAAGCTGTCGTTTCTTAAAGTTTGGGACTGTGATGGTTATGTGAAAAGGCTTCAACCTGATAAGCTCGAACCCAAAATGGAGAAGTGTGTCTTCATAGGATACCCAAAAGAAACTGTTGGGTACACCTTCTATCACAGATCCGAAGGCAAGATATTTGTTCCTAAAAGTGGATCCTTTCTAGAGAAGGAGTTTATCTCGAAAGAAGTGAGTGGGAGGAAAGTAGAACCTGATGAGGTAATTATACCTTCTCCCAAATTGGAAAGTAGCTCATTACTGAAATCCATTCTAGTGATGCATACACCAATCAGTGAGGAAGTTAATGATGATGATCATAAAACTTTAGATCAAGTTACTACCGAACATCGTAGGTCAACTAGAGTACGTGTCGCACTAGTGTGGTACGATAATCCTGTTCTGGAAGTCATGTTACTGGAACATGAAGAACCTGCGAACTATGAGGAAGCAATGATGATCCCAGATTCTGCGAAATGGCTTGAGGCCATGAAATCTGAGATGGGATCCATGTATGAGAACAAAGTATGGACTTTGATTGACTTGCCCGATGATCGGCAAGCCATTGATAATAAATGGATCTTCAAGAGGAAGATGGATGCTGATAGTAATGTTACTATCTACAAAGCTTGAATTGTCGCAAAAAGGTTTTCGACATGTTCAAGGTGTTGACTACAATTTTCTCACTCGTAGCGATGCTTAAGTCTATCCGAATCATGTTAGAAACTGCCACATTTTATGAAATCTGGCAAATGGATGTCAAAACTACATTCCTTAACGAATATCTTAAAGAAGAGTTGTATATGATACAACAAGAAGGTTTTGTCAATCCTAAAGGTGCTAACAAAGTGTGCAAGCTCCAACGATCCATCTATGGACCGGTGCAAGCATCTCAGAGTTGGAATATATGCTTTGATGACTTGATCAAAGCATATAGTTTTATACAGAGTTGCGGTGAAGCCTGTATTTACAAAAAGGTGAGTGGGAGCACTACAGCCTTTCGGATAAGTATATGTGAATGACATATTTGTAACGCCCTCGATGCGGCTATATCTCCCACATGTCGAAGCGCGACTTAGAGGAATAACCGCATTGAAAGCAATGTCGCAAGTGAGGTAATCTTCACACAACCCTTGTAATACATAAGGGAAAAGGATACATAGTTGGCTTACAATCGCCACTTCACACAAATACATGAATAAAGCATTACATCATCCAGATATAATCAAGGTCCGACTACGGAACCAAAATAAAAGAAGACTACCCCAAATGCTACACAGATCCCCGATCGTCCTGACTGGGCTCCACTACTGATCAACTAGAATGAAATAACACAGAGGACAAGATCTTCATCGAGCTCCTCCTTGAGCTTGGTTGCGTCACCTGCTCGGGAACATCGGCACCTGCAAACTAGTTTTGGAAGTATCTGTGAGTCACGGGGACTCAGCAATCTCACACCCTCGCAATGAAGACTATTTAAGCTTATAGGTAAGGCAAGGTAATATGTGGAGCTGCAGCAAGCAACTAGCATATATGGTGGCTAACCTGTTCGCAAAAGAGAGCGAGAAGAGAAGGCAAAGCGCAAACGAAGAACTAAAGAACAACCTACGGCAAACATTACTCCAACACCATGTTCACTGCCCGGACTCCGCCGAGAAGAGACCATCACGGCAACACACGCAGTTGATTCATTTTAAATAAGTTAAGGTTCAAGTTATCTACAACCGGACATTAAAAAATTCCCATCTGCCCATAACCGCGGGCATGACTTTCGAAAGATCAATCCCTACAGGGGAGTCCCAACTTACCCCATGACAAGCTCTCACGGTCAACGAAGGATATACCTTCTCCCGAGACATTCCAATCAGACTCGGTATCCCAGGTCTACAAGACAACTTCGACAAGTTAAAACAAATCCAGCAACACTGCCCGAATGTGCCGACAAATCCCGATAGGAGCTGCACATATCTCATTCTCAGGGCACACTCAGATGAGCAGTCCGTACAACTAAAACCAAACCTCGAGTTTCCCCAAGGGGGCGCTGCATAGGGCTCTAGTTTGGACCAACACTCAGAGGAGCACTGGCCCGGGGGGTTTAAATAAGATGACCCTTGGGCTCCAGAAACCCAAGGGAAAAAGAGGCTAGGTGGCAAATGGTAAAACCAAGGTTGGGCATTGCTGGAAGAGTTTTATTCAAGGCGATTTGTCAAGGGGTTCCCATTATTACCCAACCGCATAAGGAATGCAAAATCCGGGAACATAACACCGATATGACGGAAACTAGGGCGGCAAGAGTGGAAAAAAACACTAGGCAAAAAGGCCGAGCCTTCCACCCTTTACCAAGTATATAGATGCATTAAGATAACAAGATAATATAATGATATCCCAACAAGAAAAATAATGTTCCAACAAGGAACGGTCTCCAATCTTCACCTGCAACTAGCAACGCTATAAGAGGGGCTGAGCAAAGTGGTAACATAGCCAATCAACGATTTGCTAGGACATGGTGGGTTAGAGGTTTGACATGGCAATTTGGGAGGCATGAAAAGCAAGTGGTAGGCATTGTAGCATAGGCATAGCAAAAGAGCGAGCATCTAGCAAAGCAAAGATAGAAGTGATTTTGAGGGTATGATCATCTTGCCTGAAATCCTGCAAGGAAGAAGAACGAGTCCATGAAGAAGATAAAAGGACGTAGCCAACGGATCCTCACAAACGCAACGTTACCGGAATACCGAGAAGAAGTACACCGGAAAGAAAGCAAACAACATAGTAAACAACCACTACAACAACATGGCACGATGCACAACAAGTATGATGCATGTCCGGTTTAATGATGCGTGGCATGGCAAAGTGCACAAACAATCCTACAAATTAAGTGGAGCTCATTATGCAACGGAGTTGCATATTGAAGAAAACACCACAACAAGTTATTTAGTTTGATCTTGTTTATGTACCCAATAATATTAAATGTTGCTAAACATGGCAAGAGGGTGAAGCAAAAGAAAACTACCTATCTAGGCAAGTTTAAATGAGGCCGGAAACGACGAACAACAATTCTGGGAAATCCCCATATGCATATTTTTGTTATGGTACTGTTCTACCCTAAACCATATTTTATAGTTGTTAAACATGCAAAGTAGGGATACCATGATAAAATATGCATTTTTCTACCCCATTTACATATAAAGATTATTTAAAACCGAGCTACGGTTATTTAGTTATGAATTAAATCATTTTAACATGGCAATATGGAAAATACATGCAAACTATAGTTTAAACATCTCAAACATGCATGAAAGTTGAATATTGTGAAACTAGGTGAAATTCTAGTTATTTTTCATATATAAATCATTTTAATATGATGCACTGTTGATGAGTTATTAAATGCATGATCTAGAGGGACTAAACTGTAAAACAAGTTTACTGGAATAACTAGGAAATTCGTAGATCTGGAAAAAACATGAATGGGCCAAAACTGCAGCCTGGCCCAACAGATGCAGGGCGCTGGAGGCTCACCATGGGCCTTGGCCCAAGTCGATGGGGAGGCCGCTAGGCCTGGCGTGGCTATGGCCCAGCCGAAGCTCGCGGTCAACGGAGACCAGATCGGGCGTCTCATTGACGCAGCAGAGAAGGAACAAAGCGACGCACTGGAGGCAGAGCAACGACAACAGAGGGGTTCATGGAACGGTAGCGGGGCAACGCGAGGAGCGGGACGAGGCGCTGGTCGTCGTCCTCGGGCTCGATCCCGCCTGGATTAGGATGATGACTACAGCGGGCGATGACGCTCGGCGACACAGGGGAGTCAGAGGAGCTCGTGGCAGCCTTGGGTCTCTGCTCCCCAGTTCGAAGAAGAGGCGAGGCGCTGGCCTTGACCGACGACGACGGCGGCAGCGTTGGTCCCCGGGTGGAGGACACCCGAGAACGACGAGGAAGCTCGGGGCAGAGGCAGCAGATGGAGCTCCTGCTCCGACGACGCGGCGGTGCAGCGAACAAAGGGAGGGCAAATCCGGGCATTGCTCGTGCTTCTCACCGGCGGGATGACGGCGAGGGCGGAGCAAGACGACAACGACGATGGGAGCTCCGGGCGGCGGCAGGAGATGCGATCCTCGGGGCGGCCGCTTCAAGGGACTCCGGTGAACGGACTTGACAGGGAGATGGCTCGGTCTACGGCTGCTCGCGTGCTCCAGCGCGGGCGGAGCCATGAGTGAGGAGAAGGGAGTAGGGACGGTGGCCTTGCATGTGGCTGGGTTCGGTGAAGGCGGCAGAGGCAAGGCGATGGTGGCTGCAGGCGAAGGACTGCGGGGTGGCGGCTCGGGCAGAGGAGGCTGGCATCTGGCGATGCGGGATGCAGAGGCACTGGTTGGTTGGGCGTGGAAACTGAGGAGGAGCGGGAGCGGTTGTGGTTGGTGGTTTTTTGATCGGGAGGGGATCCCAAGGAGGAGGAAGACAGTGGACTGGCGGCGCAACGGAGGGATGGATGGGACAAGTCCCTAGTTTCTAGGGTTGCCCCATTATATACACTGGTGGATTAGGTTAGGGGCTAACGGATCCCTCCGATCGTAAATGGACGACCGAGAATAAAAGGTTAGAGGAGTCCAAATAAGAAAACGGTGACGTTTTGCAGATGTTTGGGGATGATCTGATCGCAACGGTGATGACTGAGCAGTACGGGTCTGGGACAGCTTTCGGACGCGCGCGCGAGGAGGGTCGCAGGCTGATGAGAGAGGTTAGGTAGGGCCTGGCGGTGAGTAGTGGGCTGTGTAGACGGTCTAGAGAGGAAAGAGAGGGAAAGCCCGGCAACAGTTTCCGAAGACCGAAAACGTCCGACGTTTTGACCGACTATACTGCCGCTATAGTTATCCGTTGGGGCATCAAACGATCTCCGAATGCGATGAAACTTGACAGGCGGTCTATCTACACTATAATAAGACCACACGTCAACTCTCATCCCATTCCAAGAACATATTCCGGCCACTTATAAAATACTATTTTAGACATGCCGCGGGCGCGTGCAAGTGTGGTTGGGCTCAGAACGGACAACGGACGGAACTGGGGGAACCCGGACGGATGCAAGTTTTGAAAACATGATGATGCAATGCACAAGATGACATGATGAAACGCAACACGCAAGCAAATGACATGACAACGTCGGCGAATAACTAGATGGCACCTGGCACATCGGTCTCGGGGCGTTACAACACTCCACCACTACGAGAGGATCTCGTCCCGAGATCTAGAATGGCACCGGAGGGACAAAACGGAAGAGGAAGATAAGCGGTAAAACTAAGTTGCTTCTTTGACAAACGAGTGAAACCAAAGAACCTTGAGAGGTTGAGCAAATTGAAAAGAAGAAAACAACAGAGATGAACCAAGTTGAAAACACTCCGGTTAAATGGACAATCATGTAAAGAACTTGATCTTTAACAAACGAGATGATGGGTTGAGAAGATCAACATCACAATGCCTCCGGAACGAAAGAATAGAATATAGATAATTGAAATAGGAGAAATGAGGAGAAAATGCCAACTTCTGCCAAAAAGAGCTTGAGAAGGCATCCTTAGGAGAAGCGTCAAACGGAGTTGTTGGAAAACCAACAACGAAAAGAATATGCCTGATATGGTCTTATGGAATACATGTCAAATTATGAGGTGACAAACTGCCACTCACGGGAAAAGAATTTGATTGGTATGAACGAGGAGACGAGAAAGCTATTTCACCGGGAGGATAGATGAAGAACTTGGATCATATATTATCACCATTAATAGCATTAATCCTTAGGGAAAGCTTTAGGTGAAATATAACCCTAGATAACTCCAATGACGAGATGATGGATTTAAAATATTTCATTCTTAACAACATGTGAATCATGAGACATGAACTCAAATTATCAAGAATGACATAATACCACCTCAAATGATACGGTTGAAAGAATTGCACTCCAGATTGCAAGATGAAGAATGTTTGAGCTCCTTATAAACGGATCTCGATGAAAATCTTCGAGAAGAAATTAAATCCTTGATGAACCATCATGTAGAACCTCCATGAAGAACTCCGGTAACAAAAGGATAACGAAAAGAAAGAGGAGTTGGAAACACAAGGTGAAACCTTGTAATGATTTAGATGGATCTCCATGGTGATATAATTGCGAGAGGTAGGAACTCCGGGAAAAAGATAAGATGAACAATTGAGATCAAGAATTTTGATGAGCCTCCGGAATAGGGAATTAATCATTTGGATGAAACAAGAATAAGAATTGTATTATGCTTATCCTTCACCAATTAAATTGATGACCACCAATGGATTTGGCACACTACTTATTCATGTAGAAAGGATTAAGAGAGATATAGCGCAAACTTGAGAAGGTCTTCAACGAATCACCGGTCGGGATTGCAAAGAACGAATGAATTGATATGATTACGAAGGAAGAGACATCTTGAACGAACCACTGTAAGAATTGAAAATGATTGAAGTAAAGATAAAGAAAACACCAGGAAGAATTTGAGAATGAATGACGATACTTGAGAGTATTTAGATACAAGTGAACGAAAAGATCCCGAACTGATTAGAGGATATCTTCACGAAACACCGGTAAGATTTAGAGAAAAAGAGCTGAAAGCTGAGAATGAATAATTCTGAGAAGATGGCCTCCGGAGTAAAGAAATGGGAACAACTCATGAAAAGCTCTGGATAGGTGAAAAGAATACTCACAAACAAAACAATTATGAGAGGATGACATTAAGCTAGAACCACGAATCTTTGATAGAACGAAACAAGATTCAAGGGAAAACTCTTCTTCGGTCTTCAAATGTAGAGAATGACGACGAGGAACACCACCAAATAGTTGAGATACTCCGGGATGAAAATTAGCAAGCTTGAACCAATGATGAAAAGAATTTGAAATATCTTGGAGGAAGACATATGACTAATGACAATTCATTCTTACGTCACACTTCAAAAAGAAATTTGGATAGCTCCGGGAAAATAAGAAGAGTCAGGTAAGATCCTAGAAAAAAACCTGTGGGTTAGGGCCCGCTCAAAAGATACACCGTTGAAAAGATTTAAAAGAGAGGTTGCATCGATTGAATTAAATGGCTAGAATGAGATAACAATCTCGAAAGAGCTTGAAAGGATTACGAAAGAAGAGTGGAAACACGAATATTCTGAGATTTCTTAAGCACTCCGGAACAATTGAATAGCGAGAGGTGAATGATTAGGAAATGCACCGGCATGAGAAAGCATTGAAACGAGGAAAAGATATGATCAACAAAGCTTGACTTGAAACCACAGGAGAAGAAAAGGAATGAGAAATGACGAACTTGAAGCTCCGTTAGCTTCTTCCTGAGGATCAACGTATAAGGACATTGACGGAAAAGAATGGAGAAACTTCCCATCAATAAAAGGATACTTGAATAAGGGTGGGTGGGAAAACAAAGGCAGCTTGGGACGAATGAAATGAACACCGTTGAGTAGAACTGAGATTGGATCTTGCAAATGTTGAAGTGATTGGATCCACTTGAAGAGAAACACGCCAGTTGAAAAGGATTGACATGATGATCTCAATTATCGAAAAGGATTAGTATTTACATAGAAATATGAGAACACCACTTAGGAAAGGTATGGAATCAACATTTGACTTCGAAGCAACTCGGATACCACAACTCAAAACAAAACAAGGATTGGCTTGCAAAATAAGCTAGAACAAACATATGATAGAGATTTCGTCCGAAGTTTTCATGGTGGGGCCTACATGGGCTCGATCGTACAGCACCATCATGTACAAGGCAGTGCACATGACATACGAATCGTCCCCGAGTCGGCATAGCCAAGGACTCTTTAAGACACAATGAGACAACTGTAAAACCAATCGTGGATAGGCGGACCACTAGACGTCGAACCCCAATTTCATATCATACATCTGTCGGAAAGATATCCTAAGAGCTACTTGAATTCCCACTTATAAACTCCCGAAATTTTCCCGGTTATGTAATCAGGTGTTGGGGATACAAGGGAAGCATAATATCTCACTCAAAACTAGCAAATCCTACATCCAGTTGTATCCATCCTTCAACACATAACCAAGAAACCTCCGGAAATCATCTACCTCAACCTTCGAAAAGCATCTGTTATACGAGTTATGGCAATACTCCCGAACTCCCGCCCCAGTACTGGGTGGCGTCGATGTTATCTCACCAACAACTGCATAAAAGAGATTTTCGATGTCGGCGAAACTAAACTCAGGTATTCCAGAACTGCAACGATAAAATTGTGACGACAACAGCTCGGAGCTCAACTCTCCGGGACACTGCCACAACCCCTAAATGACAGGAGGCACCAAGAACAATGTTCTCGTCACAAATCGATCGGAACGATTCCAAGATACCCGCGTGATCCTAATTTTTTTTAGTGAAATTTGAGAAGAGAAGAGACAAAACTCTACAACAGGATGCCTTACCAGAGCGATCAAGGGACAGGGGAGTAAAAAGAATTCCTAAACTCTCCGATATATAATTCCTAATGACTCAAAACATTTTTCTAGACTCAACTCGTCAGCTAATTCGATCAAGCAGTGGGGGCTCCTAAGGTCGGGGAAGGCTCTAATTGCCAACTTGTAACGCCCTCGATGCGGCTATATCTCCCACGTGTCGAAGCACGACTTAGAGGCATAACCGCATTGAAAGCAATGTCGCAAGTGAGGTAATCTTCACACAACCCATGTAATACATAAGGGAAAAGGATACATAGTTGGCTTATAATCGCCACTTCACACAAACACATGAATAAAGCATTACATCATCCAGATACAATCAAGGTCCGACTACGGAACCAAAATAAAAGAAGACTACCCCAAATGCTACACAGATCCCCGATCGTCCCGACTGGGCTCCACTACTGATCAACTAGAATGAAACAACACAAAGGACAAGATCTTCATCGAGCTCCTCCTTGAGCTTGGTTGCGTCACCTGCTCAGGAACATCGGCACCTGCAAACTGGTTTTGGAAGTATCTATGAGTCACGGGGACTCAGCAATCTCACACCCTCACGATCAAGACTATTTAAGCTTATAGGTAAGGCAAGGTAATATGTGGAGCTGCAGCAAGCGACTAGCATATATGGTGGCTAACCTGTTCGCAAAAGAGAGCGAGAAGAGAAGGCAAAGCGCGAACGAAGAACTAAAGAACAACCTACGGCAAACATTACTCCAACACCGTGTTCACTTCCCGGACTCCGCCGAGAAGAGACCATCACGACAACACACGCAGTTGATTCATTTTAAATAAGTTAAGGTTCAAGTTATCTACAACCGGACATTAACAAATTCCCATCTGCCCATAACCGCGGGCACGGCTTTCGAAAGTTCAATCCCTGTAGGGGAGTCCCAACTTAGCCCATGACAAGCTCTCACTGTCAACGAAGGATATACCTTTTCCCGAGACATTCCGATCAGACTCAGTATCCCGGTTCTACAAGACAACTTCGACAAGTTAAAACAAATCCATCAACACCGCCCGAATGTGCCGACAAATCCCGATAGGAGCTTCACATATCTCGTTCTCAGGGCACACTCAGATGAGCAGTCCGTACAACTCAAACCAAACCTCGAGTTTCCCCGAGGGGGCGCTGCACAGGGCTCTAGTTTGGACCAACACTTAGAGGAGCACTGGCCCGGGGGGTTTAAATAAGAAGACCCTTGGGCTCCGGAAACCCAAGGGAAAAAGAGGCTAGGTGGCAAATGGTAAAACCAAGGTTGGGCATTGCTGGAAGAGTTTTATTCAAGGCGATTTGTCAAGGGGTTCCCATCATTACCCAACCGCGTAAGGAACGCAAAATCCGGGAACATAACACCGGTATGACGGAAACTAGGGCGGCATGAGTGGAACAAAACACTAGGCAAAAAGGCCGAGCCTTCCACCCTTTACCAAGTATATAGATGCATTAAGATAACAAGATAATATAATGATATCCCAACAAGAAAAATAATGTTCCAACAAGGAACGGTCTCCAATCTTCACCTGCAACTAGCAACGCTATAAGAGGGGCTGAGCAAAGCGGTAACATAGCCAATCAATGGTTTGCTAGGACATGGTGGGTTAGAGGTTTGACATGGCAATTTGGGAGGCATGAAAAGCAAGTGGTAGGCATCGTAGCATAGGCATAGCAAAAGAGCGAGCATTTAGCAAAGCAAAGATAGAAGTGATTTCGAGGGTATGATCATCTTGCCTGAAATCCGCAAGGAAGAAGAACGAGTCCATGAAGAAGATAAACGGACGTAGCCAACGGATCCTCACAAACGCAACGTTACCAGAATACCGAGAAGAAGTACACTGGAAAGAAAGCAAACAACATAGTAAACAACCACTATAACAACATGGCATGATGCACAACAAGTATGATGCATGTCCGGTTTAATGAGGCGTGGCATGGCAAAGTGCACAAACAATCCTACAAATTAAGTGGAGATCATTATGCAACGGAGTTGCATATTGAAGAAAACACCACAACAAGTTATTTAGTTTGATCTTGTTTGTGTACCCAACAATATTAAATGTTGCTAAACATGGCAAGCGGGTGAAGCAAAACAAAACTACCTATCTAGGCAAGTTTAAATGAGGCCGGAAACAATGAACAACAATTCTGGTAAATCCCCATATGCATATTTTGGTTATGGTACTGTTCTGCCCTAAACCATATTTTATAGTTGTTAAACATGCAAAGTAGGTCTACCATGATAAACTATGCATTTTTCTACCCCATTTACATATAAAGATTATTTAAAACCGAGCTACGGTTATTTAGTTATGAATTAAATCATTTTAACATGGCAATATGGAAAATACATGCAAACAGTAGTTTAAACATCTCAAACATGCATGAAAGTTGGGTATTGTGAAACTAGGTGAAATTCTAGTCATTTTCATATATAAATCATTTTAATATGATGCACCATTGATGAGTTATTAAATGCATGATCTAGAGGGACTAAACTATAAAACAGGTTTACTGGAATAATTAGGAAATTCGTAGATCTGGAAAAAACATGAACGGGCCAAAACTGCAGCCTGGCCCAACAGGCGCAGGGCGCTGGAGGCTCACCATGGGCCTTGGCCCAAGTCGATGGGGAGGCCACTGGGCCTGGCGTGGCTATGGCCCAGCCAAAGCTCGCGGTCAATGGAGACCAGATCGGGCGTCTCCTTGACGCAGCAGAGAAGGAACAAAGCGACGCACTGGAGGCAGAGCAACGACAACAGAGGGGTTCATGGAACAGCGGCGGGGCAACGCGAGGAGCGGGACGAGGCGCTGGTCGTCGTCCTCGGGCTCGATCCCGCCTGGATCGGGACGACAACTACAGCCGGCGATGGCGCTCGACGACACAGGGGAGTCAGAGGAGCTCGTGGCGGCCTTGGGTCTCTGCTCCCCGGTTCGAAGAAGAGGCGAGGCGCTGGCCTCGAACTATGATGGTGGCGGCAGCGTCGGTCCCCGGGTGGAGGACACCCGAGCACGGCGAGGAAGCTCGGGGCAGAGGCAGCAGATGGACCTCCTGCTCCTACGACGCGGCGGTGCAGCGAACAAAGTGTAGCGACCTGACCCGAATGGATCACGTCTACTGTGCTACGGTGTCATCCCTGGATCAGTAATGCTGACACCACACAGTACATCGAGGTTTTACAGCAGAGTTGCAATCACACACTTATTACATCGATGGCTGAAAAAGAACTTATTACAATAAATATGACTTAAGGCCATATTTTAAAGATAACAGCGGAAGACTTGGAAGATAAATGGGTCCATCAACTCCAGCGGCATCACTGAGTATAGAACCACGACCTAAACGCACCTCAATCGTCGTCTGAAAAGTCTGCAACATTAACGTTGCGGCCCAAAAACGGGTCAGCACATGGAATATGCTGGCAAAGTAACACATAGAGAGTAATGGAATGAAACAGCTATACTATATGCATATATGGCTGGTGGAAAGCTCTATGGTTACAGTTTTTGCGTAAAGCCAATTTTTCCCTACTGCAAAGGAATAAATTTTATTTACTATCATGGTGGTTGTGAAACATTGAGAATGGTTGACAGCATTCTCAATCCCAATTAAAAGTAATTAAAACCCAATAACATTAATTAGAAGTAACATGTTGAGATTCACAATGATATTCAAGTACTAGATACTCAAGTTGTCCATAACCAGGGACACGGCTAATCATGATTAGTTTGTTACTCTGCAGAGGTTGCGCACTTTTCCCCACATGACTCGATCGCCTCCGTTTGTTTTCTCGCACTACATGGTGTTTGAGAGACGGATGACCGAGACATAGTCTTTCAGAAGCACTAGCACCTTACATGTGGGGTAGACCGGTACACCTACATCCCCTACATCTGCTAGTCCACCCCGTAAGAGTTCGCACAACTTAGTCAACTATGCCAGAGCCCATAGTGGCATGTGGCTGCACACGGAAGTTTCTAGCATGAATTATCTTATGATCCCTTTGAGCCTGGGTGGCGGTCCAAAAAAAACAGGCAAGTCCTGATAGACATCAGGTGCCTCAATCCACCCAGATGTGTGTTTAAGTTGCCACCTTAGATAAACCATTAAAATTATCAATCTCACATCTGTCATGGATATCACTCACCCAATCCACGTCTACTAGCATAGCATGGCATAATAAGCAACGTAGAAGTAACTCCCAAAGGTTTCATAATAATACAGGTAATAGGCACTACCTCATCTACTTCCCATCCCACAATTTAATTAGATCCTAATCATGCAATGTGTAAGGATTGATCTAATGCAATAAAACATGGGTTGTAGAAAAGGTATGATCAAAGTGTTACTTGCCTTGCTGATGATCCGCGAGTCCTAGGGTTTCGAAGTAACAAGCGGCGCAATCCGGGTAATCTATCGCAGACAAACAACAAGCATAAAATAAGTACTCATCTAATGCACAGGTAAAACTCGAACAAGAGATCGAACCAGGTAGTTCAACTTAAGAACTCCGGTTGCAAGAAAGAGCGAAAAACAAACGGCGGAAGAAAACAACTCGGTTCTAGCAAGTTGAAACTAGGTCAAAATTTTACTGTAACAAAAGCTTGTTCAAGTTGATTAGATGGAACAGCGGTTTCGAGACGAAACTCCAGGCGCTTGAATCACCTGATTCCGATAAACGAGCGAAAAGAAAGACTAGAAAGAAGATCGGATCTGAGATCGCGATCGCGGAATAAATCCGACGAAAAGAAAAAGAAGAACGGCTAAATGAACGGACGTTCGTTAACCTAGAAGAATCCGGTGATCACGTTCATTAGGACGAACGGTCCGGCGAACGGTCCAAAGCAACTAAATCGGAGAAGAAAACGAATCCGATCTAGGGTTTCGGAGAAGAAAAACCGAACGAAAAACCGATCTAGAAAACCGGAACGGTTTAGAGAAGAAATGAATCGGAACGATTAGAAGAAAACGATCCGAGAAAAAGAATAGATGTAGCGCGGGGAAACCTTGGCGAGGTCTCCGGTGAGGGGCTCCGGCGGCGTCGGCGTAGGGCGGCGGCGTGGGCAAGGTGCGGCGGCGGCGCGGGTGTGGGGTGGCGGCGCGGGTGAGGGGTGGCGGTGTGATGCGGCGCGGTGGCGGTAAGGTGCGGCGGCGGCGCAGGGTGTGGGGTGGCGGCGCGGCGGCGGTGACGCAGGGCGCGGTGTGATGCGGCGTGGCGGCGGTGCAAGGCGCGGTGTGGAGGAGAGCTTTGATTTGATGTGTTTAGAGGGGGGGGGTGCTTGGGTATTTATATTGGGGAGGGGAGGGGTTTACTTGGGGTAGAGGACAAGGAATTAGAATAGGAGTAGGAAAGATCTAGAAAATAAACGGAGTAGGACTAAAGAAAACGAAATAAGGAAAAGGGGACAAGGGGGCGCCCTAGAATCCTAAAAGGATTCGGTCCTAGCAAGAGGCGGCGGCGGCCGACCGGCTCCTGGCTCGGCGCCTGGCGCCTGGGAGCGCGGCGGTAGGTGGCTTGGCTTGGGCCTTTGGCCCAAGGCGCTGCTCAAAAAATTTTTTTTTAAATAGTTTCCTCGCGCAGAAAAAAAACAAAAAAGGGATCTAAACGAACTCCGAAAAATCTAAAGTAAATTTTCCCCGACTCCTAAAAATGAGCCGAACGAAATGAACTTTTCTCCGGACCTAAAATGCAATTTTTGAAAACGCGCATTTTTCCCTATCCAAATAAAATGCAAATAAACACCGGAAAGCAAAATTGATCTATTTATTATATCTTCATTTTTCCTAAATTTGGGAAAGTCATATTATTCCCTCTCTCATATATTCTGACACCGGAAAAATTATTGAAGACAAAATAAATAAATCAAATGATCCTATTTTCAAAATTCGAGAGAACTCTCAAATATGAAAATAACGAAATCTCCAACTCTCTCCGAGGGTCCTTGAGTTGCGTGAAATTTCTAGGATCAACCAAAATGCAAGAAAATATGATATGCATATGATCTAGTGTATAACATTCCAAATTGAAAATTTGGGATGTTACACAAAGGGAGGGCGAATCCGGGCGTTGCTCGTGCTGCTCACCGGCGGGACGACAGCGAGGGCGGAGCAAGACGACGGCGACGATGGGAGCTCCGGGCGGCAGCAGGAGATGCGATCCTCGGGTGCGGCCGCTTCAAGGGACTCCGGTGAACGGACTTGACAGGGAGATGGCTCGGTCTACGGCTGCTCGCGTGCTCCGGCGTGGGCGGAGCCATCAGTGAGGAGAAGGGAGTAGGGGACGGTGGCCTTGCATGTGGCTGGGTTCGATGAAGGCAGCAGAGTCAAGGCGATGGTGGCTGGAGGCGAAGGACGGCGGGGTGGCGGCTCGGGCAGAGGAGGCTGGCATCTGGCGATGCGGGATGTGAAGGCACTGGTTGGTTGGGCGCGGAAACTGAGGAGGAGCGGGGGCGGTTGTGGTTGGTGGTTTTTGGATCGGGAGGGGATCCCAAGGAGGAGGAAGACAGTGGACTAGCGGCGCGACGGAGGGATGGATGGGACAAGTCCCTAGTTTCTAGGGTTGCCCCATTATATACGCTGGTGGATTAGGTTAGGGGCTAACGGATCCCTCCGATCGTAAATGGAAGACCGAGAATAAAAGGTTAGAGGAGTCCAAATAAGAAAATGGTGACGTTTTGTAGATGTTTGGGGATGATCTGATCATAATGGTGATGACTGAGCGGTACGGGTCTGGGACAGTTTTCGGACGCGCGCGCGAGGAGGGTCGCGGGCTGACGAGAGAGGTTAGGTAGGGCCTGGCGGTGAGTAGTGGGATGTGTATATGGTCTATAGAGGAAAGAGAGGGAAAGCCCGGCAACAGTTTCCGAAGACCGAAAACGTCCGATGTTTTGACCGACTATACTGCCGCTATAGTTATCCGTTGGGGCATCAAACGATCTCCGAATGCGATGAAACTTGATAGGCGGTCTATCTACACTATAATAAGACCACACGTCAAGTCTCATCCCATTCCAAGAAACTCTTCCGGCCCCTTATAGGTAAGGCAAGGTAATATGTGGAGCTGCAGCAAGCGACTAGCATATATGGTGGCTAACCTGTTCGCAAAAGAGAGCGAGAACAGAAGGCAAAGCATGAACGAAGAACTAGAGAACCAACTACGGCAAACATTACTCCAACACCGTGTTCACTTCCCGGACTCCGCCGAGAAGAGACCATCACGGTAACGCACACAGTTGATTCATTTTAATTAAGTTAAGGTTCAAGTTATCTACAACCGGACATTAACAAATTCCCATCTGCCCATAACCACGGGCACGGCTTTCGAAAGTTCAAAACCCTATAGGGGAGTCCCAACTTAGCCCATGACAAGCTCTCACGGTCAACGAAAGATATACCTTCTCCCGAGACATTCCGATCAGACTCGGTATCCCGGTTCTACAAGACACTTCGACAAGTTAAAACAAATCCAGCAACACCGCCCGAATGTGCCGACAAATCCCGTTAGGAGCTGCACATATCTCGTTCTCAGGGCACACTCAGATTGTCTAAACTTCCGGTAGGCCAGCCCAGAGTTGCCCCTGGTGGCCACCGGCGGCTGACGAGGTGGACCAACACTTAGAGGAGCACTGGCCCAGGGGGGTTAAATAAGATGACCCTCGGGCACCGGAAACCCAAGGGAAAAAGACGCTAGGTGGCAAATGGTAAAACCAAGGTTGGGCATTGCTGGAGGAGTTTTAATCAAGGCGAACTGTCAAGGGGTTCCCATTATTACCCAACCGCGTAAGGAACACAAAATCCGGGAACATAACACCGATATGACGGAAACTAGGGCGGCAAGAGTGGAACAAAACACTAGGCAAAAGGCCGAGCCTTCCAACCTTTACCAAGTATATAGATGCATTAAGATAACAAGATAATATAGTGATATCCCAACAAGAAAATAATGTTCCAACAAGGAACGATCTCCAATCTTCACCTCCAACTAGCAACGCTATAAGAGGGGTTGAGCAAAGCGATAACATAGCCAATCAACGGTTTGCTAGGACATGGTGGGTAGAGGTTTGACATGGCATTTTGGGAGGCATGATAAGGAAGTGGTAGGCATCGTAGCATAGGCATAGCAAAAGAGCGAGCATCTAGCAAAGCAAAGATAGAAGTGATTTTGAGGGTATGATCATCTTGCCTGCAAAGTTGTCAGAGTTGACTAGATCCTTGAAAGCAAACTCAATGAGCTCCTCATTAGCGAACTCGTCTCCCGGCTCTACCCAAACAAGACAAACAAGCAATAGGAACACAATCAACCACGTGCAAAGCTCAAACAACATGATGCAAACATGGTATGCTATGCGGGATGCGGTATGTGATGCATATGCAAGATTTGACAAGGAATGAAAGAACCTGGCCTCAACTTGGAAATCCAAGAGTGCCACTGGAAAGGTGAGGTGATTTCGGTTGAAATCGATATAAAGATCACCGGAATCGGAGGCACGGTTTGGAAATGGCAAGCAAAACGAATATGGCACCGGTCTGCGATAAACAGCAAGTAGCCATCTAAATGCAACAAGTTAAATATGCTACAGCACTCAAACATGGTAAAAAAATACATGGCAGGGATCCACTCATGATGCTTAACAAAATATGAACACTGAGCTACGGCCAATTCATCCATTAACAGGTTCAAACAAGCATGGCAAAAGTGCAATTGATAAACAGATCTTAGACTTAGTGAAATTAACACAAGCCTGGAATTTCAGATGAGGTAGCACACTTTGAAGCAAGAAAACTATATGCTACAGGAACTTAACATGGCAAAGAAAGGCATGGAATGGAGCTACTCAAAGAGCTTAACAAAAGTCCCTTAGTGACCCTGAGCCAAAAGGGATCAGAAAATACAATTGCAAGCATGTGAACATGGCAAAAACATAATCAGATCACAGACTTACAGAAAAACTGGAGCATGCAAATCAGTTAACGAGTAGGCATGTTCACGAGCTCGATGCACTCACTACATAGCAAGGCATGACAATCTAAGCATACACCCATCAAGAATACACATAATATAAGCTAGACATGGCAAGAACAACAACATAGCATGCACGGATCAACAACAACATCCTCGGCAAAATTGCTAACAAGTAGACAATCTGCCCAGATTCACGAAATAGAAAAAGTAGAGCTCGATTGACTCAAGCTAGTGTGCTCCATATTTGCAAACAAAGACATGGATGGATAGATCACTACAAGATTAACAAATCACCCTTACTGATCATCCTGAAAAGAGGCACGGATCACTAGGAAACAACATTAACATATGGCATATTGATAAAAACAGATCAAGGACTTGGTGGAATTTCTAAGTCCCTGAAATCAGCATTAACGAATGCACCACTTTGCAAGTTTGTGCTAGTCACCACACACATCAAAAAAATACATGGATAGCACCTATGGAAAGATGGCAAAGCATATAACAAAACACATGTAGAGCTCAGGGGCATATCATGCACACATTAATCATGGAAAAAATGACAAATAGCTATTTGGTGCAGCAGATCTAACAATTAACTCAAATAGCTCTCTTCCAACAGCATTTCGAGCATCAAGATGAGCTCAAATGAAAATGATGCAATGAGATGAAATGATGTACTCTCTGAGACGAACATTTTGATATGCTACACGCCCAAAACGGATCTACGGATGCGGAGATAAAGCATGATGAATATTGCAAAATAATCTGAGACTTAGGAAAAAAAGAAGTCAACCCTAGGGTTTGTCTGGTTCAGATCTGGATCTGGCACGGTCTCCGAGGTTCGTCGAAATAGTGCGGGTTCGCCGGAGTTTGAAGAAGCTTGCCGGCGTGAGGGGACTTGCCAGATCTAGCTCGTCGGACGGCGGCGCCGAAGTCGGTGGAGGCAGCGGAGCTCTCCGGGCGGTGGAGCTCGGTGATGGGGCCCACGGCGGCCGGATTTGGCGAGGAGGCGGCGGTCGCGGCGTCGAGGCGGGCGAGGCGGCGCCGGCGCGGTTTCGGCGGAGCGGGGCGGCGCTTGGGCGGCGCGGTGAGCCGGTGGAGGCCGGTGGCGGCGTGGGCCTCGGGGGCCCGGCCTGGGCCTCCCGGGCCGGCGGCGGCAACGAAGTGGGGCGGCGACGCGGTCCAATGGAGGCATGACACATGGCGGCGGGGAGGAACCATACATGTCCGGCCTGCAGAATTTCGTCCGGCGGCGGCGGGTGGAGTGGATCTAGGGTTTCGGGGAAGAAGGAGACGTGAATTTCGGAGGGGGTGCTATTTATAGGCATAGGAGGAGCTAGGAGAGTCCAAATGAGGAGCGGTTTTCGGCCACGCGATCGTGATCGAACTCTCTAGATGATGGAGAGGGTTTTGGTGGGTTTTGGGCCAAAATGGAGGGGTGTTGGGCTGCAACACACACGAGGCCTTCTCGGTCCCTCGGTTAACCGTTGGAGCATGAAAGAAGTCCAAATGGTACAAAACTTGACAGGTGGTCTACCGGTAGTAAACCAAGGCCGCTTGGAAAGTCTCGGTACAATCCGAAAATGTTTAACCCCCACACACGAAATAAAGGTAGAAAGGACCACTGGAGGAGATAGGAGCGCCAGAATGCAAATCGGACAACGGGGAAAATGCTCGGATGCATGAGACGAACACGTATGCAAATGCAATGCACATGATGACATGATATGAGATGCATGACAACGACAACAACACACGGAGACAAAAACCCGAACCCGAGGAAATAAAATAACTTAACGCCGGAAATGGCAAGAGTTGGAGTACATATTAGGTAAATCACATCTGGGGTGTTACAGGGTATGATATTGATCCAGGAGTGGATCACTTGACAGCGGTCAAAATTATCCTTAAAAGACTAAGGAGATATTTCTCGGTTATGGAGGTGATAAAGAGTTCGTCGTAAAGAGTTACGCCGATGCAAGCTTTTACACCGATCCAGAAGACTCTTTGTCTCAATATGGATACATATTGAAAGTGGGAGCAATTAGCTAGAGCACCTCCATGCAGAGCATTGTAGACATAGAATATTTGCAAAATACATACGGCTCTGAATGTGACAGGCCCATTGACTAAGCTTCTCTCACAAGCAAAACATGATCACACCTAAGTACTCTTTGGGTGTTAATCACATAAGCGATGTGAACCAGATTATTGACTCTAGTAAAACCATTTGGGTATTAGCCACATGGCGATGTGAACTAATCACATGATGATGTGAACTAGATTACTGACTCTAGTGCAAGTGGGAGACTGAAGGAAATATGCCCTAGAGGCAATAATAAAGTTGTTATTTATATTTCCTTGTATCATGATAAATGTTTATTATTCATGCTAGAATTGTATTAACTGGAAACTTAGTACATGTGTGAATACATAGACAAAATAGAGTGTCCCTAGTATGCCTCTACTTGACTAGCTCGTTAATCAAAGATGGTTATGTTTCCTGACCATAGACATGTGTTGTCATTTGATGAACGGCGTCACATCATTAGAGAATGATGTGATGGAAAAGACCCATCCATTAGCTTAGCATTATGATCATTGAGTTTTATTGGTATTGCTTTCTTCATGATTATACATGTTCCTCTGACTATGAGATTATGCAACTCCCGAATACCGGAGGAACACCTTGTGTGCTATAAACGTCACAATGTAACTGGGTGATTATAAAGATGCTCTATAGGTGTCTCCGAAGGTGTTTGTTCGGTTGGCATAGATCGAGAATAGGATTTGTCACTCCGAGTATCGGAGAGGTATCTCTGGGCCCTCTCGGTAATGCACACCACTATACGCCTTGCAAGCAATGTGACTAATGAGTTAGTTGCGGGATGATGCATTACGAAATGAGTAAATAGACTTGCCGGTAACGAGAATGAAATAGGTGTAATGATACCGACGATCGAATCCTGGGCAAGTAACATATTGATGACAAAGGGAACAACGTATGTTGTTATGCGATTTGACCGATAAAGATCTTCGTAGAATATGTAGGAACCAATATGAACATCCAGGTTCTGCTATTGGTTATTGACCGGAGATGAGTCTCGGTCATGTCTACATAGTTCTCGAACCCGTAGGGTCCGCACGCTTAACGTTTAATGATGATCGGTATTATGAGTTTATGTGTTTTGATGTACCGAAGATAGTTCGGAGTCCCGGATGTGATCACGGACATGAAGAGGAGTCTTGAAATTGTTGAGACATGAAGATTGATATATTGGAAGGTTATCTTTGGACACCAGAATGGTTTCGGATGGGTTCGGGCATTTACCGGAGTACCGGGGGGTTACCGGAACCCCCTGCTACCTCTTGAGCTTGCGTTGGTTTTCCCCGAAGAGTCAGGGATGATGCAGCAGAGTAGCGTAAGTATTTCCCTCAGTTTTTGAGAACCAAGGTGTCAATCCAGTAGGAGGCCACGCTCAAGTCCCTCGTACCTGCACAAAACGATAGCTACTCGCAACCAACGCGATTAGGGGTTGTCAATCCCTTCACGGTCACTTACGAGAGTGAGATCTGATAGATATAATATTTTTGGTATTTTTGGTATAAAGATGCAAAGTGAAAAGTAAAGGCAAAGTAAAAAAGCAAAACAATATTAAAGTGATGGAGATTGATATGATGAGAATAGACCCGAGGGCCATAGGTTTCACTAGTGGCTTCTCTCAAGAGCATAAGTATTCTACGGTGGGTGAACAAATTACTGTTGAGCAATTGATAGAATTGAGCATAGTTATGAGAATATCTAGGCATGATCATGTATATAGGCATCACGTCCGTCACAAGTAGACCGAAACGATTCTGCATCTACTACTATTACTCCACTCATCGACCGCTATCCAGCATGCATCTAGAGTATTAAGTTAAAAATAGAGTAACGCCTTAATCAAGATGACATGATGTAGAGAGATAAATTCATGCAATATGAAATAAACCCCATCTTGTTATCCTTGATGGAAACGATACAGTAGATGCCTTGCTGCCCCTTCTGTCACTGGGAAAGGACACCGCAAGATCGAACCCAGAGCTAAGCACTTCTCCCATGGAAAGAACTACCAATCTAGTTGGCCAAACCAAACGGATAATTCGAAGAGACTTGCAAAGATAACCAATCATACATAAAAGAATTCAGAGAAGATTCAAATATTATTCATAGATAGACTTGATCATAAACCCACAATTAATTGGTCTCAACAAACACACCGCAAAAAGAAGATTACATCGAATAGATCTCCACAACAGAGGGGGAGAACTTTGTATTGAGATCCAAAAAGAGAGAAGAAGCCATCTAGCTACTAACTATGGACCCGAAGGTCTAAGGTAAACTACTCACACTTCATCGGAGAGGCTATGATGATGTAATAGCCCTCCGTGATGACGGCCCTCTCCGACGGAGCTCCGGAACAGGCCCCAAGATGGGATCTCGTGGATATAGAAAGTTGCGGCGGTGGAATTAGATTTTTGGCTCCTGTTCTGACCGTTTGGGGGTACGTAGGTATATATAGGAGGAAGGAGTACGTCGGTGGAGCTCCGAGGGGCCCACGAGGCAGGGGGCGTGCCCTAGGGGGGGGTGCGCCCCCACTCTCGTGACCGCCTCTCTGATGCCTTGGCGTAGGGTCCAAGTGTCCTGGTTCACGTTCGGTGAGAAAATCACGTTCCCGAAGGTTTCATTCCGTTTGGACTCCGTTCGATATTCCGTTTCTTTGAAACACTGAAATAGGCAAAAAACAACAATTCTGGGTTGGGCCTCCGGTTAATAGGTTAGTCCCAAAAATAATATAAAAGTGGAAAATAAAGCCCAATATAGTCCAAAACAGTAGATAATATAGCATGGAGCAATCAAAAATTATAGATACGTTGGAGATGTATTAGGCATCCCCAAGCTTAATTCCTGCTCGTCCTCTAGTAGGTAAATGATAAAAAAGAGAATTTTTGATGCGGAGTGCTACTTGGCATAATTTGAATGCAAATCTTCATAATTGTGATATGAATGTTCAGATTCGAAAGATTCAAGACAAAAGTTTACATTGACATAAAAATAATAATACTTCAAGCATACTAACAAAGCAACTATGTCTTCTCAAAATATCATGGCCAAAGAAAGTTATCCCTACAAAATCATATAGTCTGGCTATGCTCTATCTTCACCACACAAAGTATTTAAATCATGCACAACCCAATGACAAGCCAAGCAATTGTTTCATACTCTAACTTTTTCAAAACCTTTTTAATCTTCACGCAATACATGAGCGTGAACCATGGATATAGCACTATAGGTGGTAGAGAATGGTGGTTGTGGAGAAGAAAAAAAGGAGAAGATAGTCTCACATCAACTAGGCGTATCAACGGGCTATGGAGATGCCCATCAATAGATATCAATGTGAGTGAGTAGGGATTGCCATGCAACGGATGCACTAGAGCTATAAGTATATGAAAGCTCAAAAAGAAACTAAGTGGGTGTGCATCCAACTTGCTTGCTCATGAAGACCTAGGGCAATTTGAGGAAGCCCATCATTGGAATATACAAGCCAAGTTCTATAATGAAAGATTCCCACTAGTATATGAAAGTGATAACATGAGAGACTCTCTACTATGAAGATCATGGTGCTACTTTGAAGCACAAGTGTGGTAAAAGGATAGTAACATTGTCCCTTCTCTCTTTTTCTCTGATTTTTTATTTATTTGGGCCTTTTCTCTCTCTTTTTATGGCATCTTTTTTTTATTTGGTCTTCTTTGGCCTCTTTTATTTATTTTTCGTCCAGAGTCTCATCCCGACTTATGGGGGAATCATAGTCTCCATCATTCTTTCCTCACTTGGGACAATGCTCTAAAAATGATGATCATCACACTTTTGTTTTTCTTACAACTCAACAATTACAACTTGATACTTAGACCAAAATATGACTCTATTTGAATGCCTCCGGCGGTGTACCGGGATATGCAATATGACAATGATGAATGTGTCATGATAAACGGAATGGTGGAAAGTTGCATGGCAATATATCTCGGAATGGCTATGGAAATGCCACAATAGGTAGGTATGGTGGCTGTTTTGAGGAAGGTATATGGTGGGTGTATGATACCAGCGAATGGTGCACGGTATTAGAGAGGCTAGCAAAGGTGGAAGGGTGAGAGTGCGTATAATCCATGGACTCAACATTAGTCATAAAGAACTCATATACTTATTGCAAAAATCTAGAAGTTATCAAAGCAAAGTATTACGCGCATGCTCCTAGGGGGATAGATTGGTAGGAAAAGACCATCGCTCGTCCCCGACCGCCACTCATAAGGAAGACAATCAATAAATAAATCATGCTCCGACTTCATCACATAACGGTTCACCATACGTGCATGCTATGGGAATCAGAAACTTTAACACAAGTATTCTTTAAATTCACAACTACTCAACTAGCATGACTCTAATATTATCACCTCCATATCTCAAAACAATTATCATGCTTCAATCTTTTCTTAGTATTCAACACACTCAAAAGAAAGTTTCACAAATCATGAATACCAAGCATATTATTATTAAGCAAATTACCATGCTATTAAGAGACTCTCAAAATAATTTAAGTGAAGCATGAAAGATCAATAGTTTCTTTAAAACGAATCCACCACCGTGCTCTAAAAGATCTAACTGAAGCACATAGAGCAAAACTACAACACTCAAAAGATATAAGTGAAGCACATAGAGCAAAACTACATAGGTCAAAAGATATAAGTGAAGCACATATAGTATTCTATCAAATTTTAATTAATGTATGGATCTCTCAAAAGGTGTGTACAGCAAGGATGAATGTGGCATACTAAATCACAAAGACACAAATAATACAAGACGCTCCAAGCAAAACACATATCATGTTGGTGAATAAAAATATAGCTCCAAGTAAATTACCGATGGAAGTGGACGAAAGAGGGGATGCCTTCCGGGGCATCCCCAAGCTTTGACTTTTTGGTGTCCTTGGATTATCTTGGGGGTGCCATGGGCATCCCCAAGCTTAGGCTCTTGCCACTCCTTGTTCCATAATCCATCAAAAGAATTCACCCAAAACTTGAAAACTTCACAACACAAAACTTAAAATAGAAAACTCATGAGCTCCGTTAGCGAAAGAAAACAAAAGACCACTTCAAGGTACTGTAATGAACTAATTCTTTATTTATATTAGTGTTAAACCTACTGTACTACAACTTCTCTCTGGATTATAAACTATTTTACTAGCCATAGATTTATGAAAATAAGCAAACAACACACGAAAAACAGAATCTGTCAAAAACAGAACAGTCTGTAGTAATCTGTAGCTATCGCAATATCTGGAACCCCAAAAATTCCAAAATAAATTTCCGGACGTGAGGAATTTATCTATTAATCATCTTAAAAAAGAATTAACTAAATAGCGCTCTTCAAATAAAAATGACAGCAGTTCTCGTGAGAGCTAAAGTTTCTGTTTTTTACAGCAAGTTCAACAAGACTTTCCCCAAGTCTTCCCAACGGTTCTACTTGGCAAAAACACTAATTAAACACAAAAAAGACACAACCAAAACAGAGGCTAAATAATTTATTTATTACTAAACAGGATCAAAAATCAAGGAATAAAAATAAAATTGGGTTGCCTCCCAACAAGCGCTATCGTTTAACGCCCCTAGCTAGGCATAAAAGCGAGGATAGATCTAGGTATTGCCATCTTTGGTAGGCAATCCATAAGTGGCTCTCATGATAGTTTCATATGGCAATTTTATTTTCTTTCTTGGAAAGTGTTCCATTCCCTTTTTAATGGAAATTGAAATCTAATATTCCCTTCCTTCATATCAATAATCGCACCAACCGTTCTAAGGAAAGGTCTACCAAGAATAATAGGGCAAGAAGGATTGCAATCTATATCAAGAACAATGAAATCTAAGGGCACATAATTCCTATTTTCAACAATAAGAACATCATTAATTCTTCCCATAGGTTTATTAATAGTAGAATCCGCAAGATGCAAGTTTAGAGAGCAATCATCAAAATTACGGAAATCTAGCAAATCACACAAAGTCTTGGGAATAGTAGAGACACTAGCACCCAAATCACACAAAGCATAAAACTCATGATCCTTAATTTTAATTTTAATAGTTGGTTCCCACTAATCATAGAGTTTTCTAGGGATAGAAACTTTCAACTCAAGTTTTTCTTCATAAGATTGCATCAAGGCATCAACAATATGTTCGGTGAAGGCTTTATGTTGACTATAAGCATGTGGAGAATTTAGCACGGATTGCAACAAGGAAATACAATCAATTAAAGAAAAACTTTCATAATTAAATTCCTTTAAATCCAATATAGTGGGTTTAGCAACATCTAGATTTTTATTTCTTTCAATCCCACTTTCATCAATTTCATCATAAAGATCTAAATACTCCGAATTTTTAGAACGCCTTCTAGGTAAAGGAAGATCATATTCAGTTTCATCAAGATTCATATTGCAAAACAAAGATTTAATAGGGGACACATCAATAACTTTTAGATCTTCATCTTGATTTTCATAGGAATTCGGTTTAGCAGCCATCTTATTGACTAAGGTGGCTTGCATATCCGAAATTTCAGCAGTCATCTTTTCTAGACGAGCAATTTGGGATCTTATACCATCAAATTCTTTAGACATATCATCAAGCTCTTTCTTCATATAAATCATAAAACTTTTTTGTTCCTTAAGCTCATTTCTAAAGAAATTATTATGCTCAAATTGCAAAACCATAAATTCCTAACGTTGTTTTCGATCTCCTCTAACCTTTTAAGGTGAAGATCACCGAATCTTGGTTGAGCCATCGCGACAAACAAGCAATCCAACACATGGGCAAACAAAAAGGCAAGCGAGAAAGGAGAGGGAGGATAGAGAGACAGGGCAAATAAAATGGCAAGGGTGAAGTGGGGGATAGGAAAACGAGAGGCAAATGGGAAATAATGTAATGCGAGAGATAGGGATTGTGATGGGTACTTGGTATGTTGACTTTTTGCGTAGACTCCCCGGCAACGGCGCCAAAAATCCTTCTTGCTACCTCTTGAGCTTGCATTGGTTTTCCCCGAATAGGAAGGGATGATGCAGGAGAGTAGCGTAAGTATTTCCCTCAGTTTTTGAGAACCAAGGTATCAATCCAGTAGGAGGCCACGCTCAAGTCCCTCGTACCTGCACAAAACGATAGCTACTCGCAACCAACGCGATTAGGGGTTGTCAATCCCTTCACGGTCACTTACGAGAGTGAGATCTGATAGATATAATATTTTTGGTATAAAGATGCAAAATGAAAAGTAAAGGCAAAGTAAAAACCAAAACAAGATTAAAGTGATGGAGATTGATATGATGAGAATAGACACGGGGGCCATAGGTTTCACTAGTGGCTTCTCTCAAGAGCATAAGTATTCTACGGTGGGTGAACAAATTACTGTTGAGCAATTGACAGAATTGAGCATAGTTATGAGAATATCTAGGCATGATCATGTATATAGGCATCACGTCCGTGACAAGTTGACCGAAATGATTCTGCATCTACTACTATTACTCCACTCATCGACCACTATCCAGCATGCATCTAGAGTATTTAGTTAAAAACAGAGTAACGCCTTAAGCAAGACGAAATGATGTAGAGAGATAAATTCATGCAATATGAAATAAACCCCATCTTGTTATCATCGATGGCAACGATGCAATACGTGCCTTGCTGCCCCTTCTGTCACTGGGAAAGGACACCGCAAGATCGAACCCAAAGCTAAGCACTTCTCCCATGGCAAGAACTACCAATCTAGTTGGCCAAACCAAACAGATAATTTGAAGAGACTTGCAAAGATAACCAATCATACATAAAAGAATTCAGAGAAGATTCAAATATTATTCATAGATAGACTTGATCATAAACCCACAATTCATCGGTCTCAACAAACACACCGCAAAAAGAAGATTACATCGAATAGATCTCCACAAGAGAGGAGGAGAACTTTGTATTGAGATTAAAAGAGAGAAAAGAAGCCATCTAGCTACTAACTATGGACCCGAAGGTCTGAGGTAAACTACTCACACATCATTGGAGGGGCTAGGATGATGTAGAAGCCCTCCGTGATGACGGCCCTCTTCCAGCGGAGCTCAGGAACAGGCCCCAAGATGGGATCTCGTGGATACAGAAAGTTGCGGTGGTGGAATTAGGTTTTTGGCTCCTGTTCTGATCGTTTGGGGGTACGTGTGTATATATAGGAGGAAGAAGTACACCAGAGGAGCAACGAGGGGTCCACGAGGCAGGGGGCGCGCCCTAGGGGGGCGCACCCCCACCCTCATGACCGCCTCTTTTGTTCCTTGGAGCAGGGTCCAAGTCTCCTGGGTCACATTCGGTGAGAAAATCACGTTCCCAAAGATTTTATTCTGTTTGGACTCCGTTTGATATTCCGTTTATTCGATACACTGAAATAGGCAAAAAACAACAATTCTTGGCTGGGCCTCCGGTTAATAGGTTAGTCCGAAAAATAATATAAAAGTGGAAAATAAAGCCCAATATAGTCCAAAACAGTAGATAATATAGCATGGAGCAATCAAAAATTATAGATACGTTGGAGACGTATCAGGCATCCCCAAGCTTAATTCCTGCTCTTCCTCGAGTAGGTAAATGATAAAAAAATAATTTTTGATGCGGAGTGCTACTTGGCATAATTTCAATGCAAATTTTCTTAATTGTGGTATGAATATTCAGATTAGAAAGACTCAAGACAAAAGTTTATATTGACATAAAAATAATAATACTTCAAGCATACTAACAAAGCGATTATGTCTTCTCAAAATAACATGGCCAAAGAAAGTTATCCCTACAAAATCATATAGTCTGGCTATGCTCCATCTTCACCACACAAAGTATTTAGATCATGCACAACCCCGATGACAAGCCAAGCAATTGTTTCATACTCTAACTTTTTCAAAACTTTTTCAATCTTCACGCAATACATGAGCGTGAGCCATGGATATAGCACTATAGGTGGAATAGAATGGTGGTTGTGGAGAAGACAAAAAGGAGGGAAGATAGTCTCACATCAACTAGGCGTATCAATGGGCTATGGAGATGCCCATCAATAGATATCAATGTGAGTGAGTAGGGATCACCATGCAACGGATGCGCTAGAGCTATAAATATATGAAAGCTCAACAAAAGAAACTAGTGGGTGTGCATCCAACTTGCTTTCTCACGAAGACCTAGGGCAATTTTGAGGAAGCCCATCATTGGAATATACAAGACAAGTTCTATAATGAAAAATTCCCACTAGTATATGAAGGTGACAACATATGAGACTCTCTATATGAAGAACATGGTGCTACTTTGAAGCACAATATATGAGACTCGCTATATCATGGTGCTACTTTGAAGCACAAGTGTGGAAAAAAGGATAGTAGCATTGCCCCTTTTTATTTATTTTCTTTTTTGGGGCCTTCTTTTTTTTTCTTTGGCCTTTCTCTTTTTTTATTTTTATTTGGGACAATGCTCTACTGAATGATGATCATCACACTTTCATTTATTTACAACTCAATGATTACAACTCGATTCTAAAACAAAGTATGACTCTATATGGATGCCTCCGGCGGTGTACCAGGATATGCAATGAATCAAGAGTGACAAGTATGAAGAAATTATGAACGGTGGCTTTGCCACAAATACTATGTCAACTACATGATCATGCTAAGCAATATGACAATGATTAATGTGTCATGATGAACTAGATGGTGGAAAGTTGCATGGCAATATATCTCGGAATGGCTATGGAAATGCCATAATAGGTATGTATGGTGGCCGTTCTGAGGAAGGTATATGGTAGGTGTATGATACCGGTGAAAGGTGCGCGGTATTAAAGAGGCTAGCAAAGGTGAAAGGTTGAGAGTGCGTATAATCCATGGACTCAACATTAGTCATAAAGAACTCATATACTTATTGCAAAAATCTAGAAGTTATCAAAACAAAGTATTACGTGCATGCTCTTAGGGGGATAGATTGGTAGGAAAAGACCATCGCTCGTCCCCGACCGCCACTCATAAGGGAGACAATCAATAAATAAATCATGCTCCGACTTCATCACATAATGGTTCACCATACGTTCATGCTACGGGAATCACAAACTTTAACACAAGTATTCTTTAAATTCACAACTACTCAACTAGCATGATTTAATATTATCACCTCCATATCTCAAAACAATTATCATGCTTCAATCTTTTCTTAGTATTCAACACACTCAAAAGAAAGTTTCACAAATCTTGAATACCAAGCATATTATTATTAAGCAAATTACCATGCTATTAAGAGACTCTCAAAATAATTTAAGTGAAGCATGAGAGATCAATAGTTTCTTTAAAACGAATCCACCACAGTGCTCTAAAAGATCTAAATGAAGCACATAGAGCAAAATTATAACGCTCAAAAGATATAAGTGAAGCACATAGAGCAAAATTATCCAGCTCAAAAGATATAAGTGAAGCACATAGAGCAAAACTACTTAGCTCAAAAGATATAAGTGAAGCACATAGAGCAAAACTACTTAGCTCAAAAGATATAAGTGAAGCACATAGAGTATTCTATCAAATTTTAATTCATGTATGTCTCTCTCAAAAGGTGTGTACAGCAAGGATGATTGTGGCATACTAAGACACAAAGACACAAATAATACAAGACGCTCCAAGAAAAACACATACCATGTTGGTGAATAAAAATATAGCTCCAAGTAAATTACCGATGGAAGTGGACGAAAGAGGGGATGCCATCCGGGGCATCCCCAAGCTTTGACTTTTTGGTGTCCTTGGATTATCTTGGGGGTTCCATGGGCATCCCCAAGCTTAGGCTCTTTCCACTCCTTGTTCCATGATCCATCAAAAGAATTCATCCAAAACTTGAAAACTTCACAACACAAAACTCAAAATAGAAAACTCATGAGCTCCGTTAGCGAAAGAAAAAAATTACCACTTCAAGGTACTATAATGAACTCATTATTTATTTATATTGGTGTTAAACCTACTGTATTACAACTTCTCTATGGATTATAAACTATTTTACTAGCCATAGATTCATCAAAATAAGCAAAGAACACACGAAAAACAGAATCTGTCAAAAACAGAACAGTCTGTAGTAATCTGTAGCTAGCGCAAGATCTGGAACCCCAAAAATTGTAAAATAAATTGCTGGAAGTGAGTCATTTATCTATTAATAATCTTGAAAAGTAATTAACTAAATATCACTCTTCAAATAAAAATGACAGCAGTTCTCGTGAGCGCTAAAGTTTCTGTTTTTTACAGCAAGTTCAACAAATCTTTCCCCAAGTCTTCCCAACGGTTCTATTTGGCACAAGCACTAATTAAACACAAAAAAACACAACCAAAACATAGGCTAAATAATTTATTTATTAATAAACAGGATCAAAAATCAAGGAATAAAAATAAAATTGGGTTGCCTCCCAACAAGCGCTATCGTTTAACGCCCCTAGCTAGGCATAAAAGCGAGGATAGATCTAGGTATTGCCATCTTTGGTAGGCAATCCATAAGTGTCTCTCATGATAGTTTCATATGGTAATTTTATTTTCTTTCTTGGAAAGTGTTCCATGCCCTTTTTTAACGGAAATTGAAATCTAATATTCCCTTCCTTCATATCAATAATCACTAGAATAATAGGGCAAGAAGGATTGCAATCTATATCAAGAACAATGAAATCTACAAGCACATAATTCCTATTTGCAACAATAAGAAAATAATTAATCCTTCCCATAGGTTTCTTAATAGTGGAATCCGCAAGTTGCAAGTTTAGAGAGCAATCATCAAAATTACGGAAATCTAGCAAATCACACAAAGTCTTGGGAATAGTAGAGACACTAGCACCCAAATCACACAAAGCATAAAACTCATGATCTTTAATTTTAATTTTAATAGTTGTTTCCCACTCATCATGGAGTTTTCTAGGGATAGATACTTTCAACTCAAGTTTTTCTTCATAAGATTGCATCAAGGCATCAACAATATGTTCGGTGAAGGCTTTATTTTGACTATAAGCATGTGGAGAATTTAGCACGGATTGCAACAAGGAAATACAATCAATTAAAGAGAAACTTTCATAATTAAATTCCTTGAAATCCAATATAGTGGGTTTAGCAACATCTAGATTTTTATTTCTTTCA
The DNA here is from genome assembly GCF_003073215.2 of Triticum urartu. NCBI lineage: Eukaryota > Viridiplantae > Streptophyta > Magnoliopsida > Poales > Poaceae > Triticum > Triticum urartu. Next base: position 131,196,473 of record NC_053025.1, on the reverse strand, counting down.
ATCCCACTTTCATCAATTTCATCATTAAGATCTAAATACTCCGAATTTTTGAACGCCTTCTAGGTAAAGGAAGATCATATTCAGTTTCATCAAGATTCATATTGCAAAACAAAGATTTAATAGGGACACATCAATAACTTTTAGATCTTCATCTTGATTTTCATAGGAATTGGAGGAACACGCTTTAATAAAGGCATCTTTGGAAGCACGCATCCTAGCGGTTCTTTCCTTGCACTCATCAATGGAAATTCTCATGGCTTTGAGAGACTCATTGATATCATGCTTAGGAGGAATAGATCTAAGCTTTAAAGAATCAACCTCAAGAGAAATTCTATCAACGTTTCTAGCCAAATCATCAACTTTAAGCAATTTCTCTTCAAGCAAAGCATTAAAATTCTTTTGTGAATTCATAAACTCTTTAACACTATTCTCAAATTCAGAGGGCATCTTATTATAATTTCCATAAGAGTTGTTGTAGGAATTCCCATAATTATTAGAAGGATTACTAGCATATGGCCTAGGATTAAAATTCCCTCTATAAGCGTTGTTACCAAAATTATTCCTAGCAACAAAATTCACATCCATAGATTCATTGTTATTCTCAATCAAAGTAGACAAAGGCATATCATTAGGATCAGAAGAAACACTCTTAGTAGAAAATAATTTCATAAGTTCATCCATCTTTCCACTCAACACATTAATTTCTTCTATCGCATGCACTTTTTTATTAGAAGATCTTTCAGTATGCCATTGAGAATAATTAACCATAATATTATCTAGTAGTTTAGTTGCATCTCCTAAAGTGATTTCCATAAAAGTGCCTCCCGCGGCCGAATCTAAAATATTTCTAGAAGCAAAATTCAATCCGGCATAAAAAAATTGTATGATCATCCACAAATTCAAACCATGAGTAGGGCAATTACCTATCATTAATTTCATTCTCTCCCAAGCTTGTGCAACATGTTCATGATCAAGTTGTTTAAAGTTCATAATATCGTTTCTAAGAGAGATGATCTTAGCGGGAGGAAAATACTTAGAGATAAAAGCATCTTTGCACTTGTTCCATGAATCAATACTATTCTTAGGCAAAGACGAAAACCAAGCTTTAGCACGATCTCTAAGAGGAAAAGGAAATAGCTTCAATTTAACGACATCATTATTGACATCTTTTTTCTTTTGCATATCACATAAATCAACGAAGCTATTCAGATGAGTAGCGGCATCTTCACTAGGAAGGCCGGCGAATTGATCTTTCATAACAAGATTCAACAAAGCAGTATTAATTTCACAAGATTCAGCATCGTTAAGAGGAGCAATCAGAGTGCTAATAAAATCATTTTTATTGGTATTGGTGCAATCACACAATTTGGTAGTATCTTGAGCCATCGCGACAAACAAGCAATATAACACATGAGCAAACAAAAAGGCAAGCGGGCAAAAAGAGGCAAATAGAGAGAGAGGATAGGGAGAGAGAGGGCGACTAAAACGGCAAGGGTGAATTGGGGGGAGAGGAAAACGAGAGGCAAATGGCAAATAATGTAATGCGAGAGATAGGGATTGTGATGGGCACTTGGTATGTTGACTTTTTGCGTAGACTCCCTGGCAACGGCGCCAGAAATCCTTCTTGCTACGTCTTGAGCTTGCGTTGGTTTTCCCCAAAGAGGAAGGGATGATGTAGCAGAGTAGCGTAAGTATTTCCCTCAGTTTTTGAGAACCAAGGTATCAATCCAATAGGAGGCCGCGCTCAAGTTCCTCGTACCTGCAAAAAGCGATAGCTACTCGCAACCAACGCGATTAGGGGTTGTCAATCCCTTCACGGTCAATTATGAGAGTGAGATCTGATAGATATAACATTTTTGGTATTTTTGGTATAAAGATGCAAAGTAAAAAGTAAAGGCAAAGTAAAAAGCAAAATAAGATTAAAGTGATAGAGATTGATATGATGAGACTAGACCCGGGGGCCATAGGTTTCACTAGTGGCTTCTCTCAAGATCATAAGTATTCTACGGTGGGTGAACAAATTACTGTTGAGCAATTGACAGAATTGAGCATAGTTATGAGAATATCTAGGCATGATCATGTATATAGGCATCACGTCCGTGACAAGTTGACCGAAATGATTCTGCATCTACTACTATTACTCCACTCATCGACCACTATCCAGCATGCATCTAGAGTATTAAGTTAAAAACAGAGTAACGCCTTAAGCAAGACGAAATGATGTAGAGAGATAAATTCATGCAATATGAAATAAACCCCATCTTGTTATCCTCGATGGCAACGATGCAATACGTGCCTTGCTGCCCCTTTTGTCACTTGGTAAGGACACCGCAAGATCGAAACCCAAAGCTAAGCACTTCTCCCATGGCAAGAACTACCAATCTAGTTGGCCAAACCAAACGGATAATTCGAAGAGACTTGCAAATATAACCAATCATACATAAAAGAATTCAGAGAAGATTCAAATATTATTCATAGATAGACTTGATCATAAACCCACAATTCATCGGTCTCAACAAACACACCGCAAAAAGAAGATTACATCGAATAGATCTCCACAAGAGAGGAGGAGAACTTTGTATTGAGATTCAAAGAGAGAAAAGATGCCATCTAGCTACTAACTATGGACCCGAAGGTCTGAGGTAAACTACTCACACTTCATCGGAGGGGCTAGGATGATGTAGAAGCCCTCCGTGATGACAGCCCTCTTTCGGCGGAGCTCGAGAATAGGTCCCAAGATGGGATCTCGTGGATACAGAAAGTTGCAGTGGTGGAATTAGGTTTTTGGCTCCTGTTCTGATTGTTTGGGGTACGTATGTATATATAGGAGGAAGAAGTACGCCGGAGGAGCAACGAGGGGCCCATGAGGCAGGGGGGCGCGCCCCCACCCTCGTGACCGCTTCTTTTGTTCCTTGGAGCAGGGTCCAAGTCTCCTGGATCACGTTCGGTGAGAAAATCACGTTCCCAAAGATTTTATTCCGTTTGGACTCCGTTTGATATTCCGTTTCTTCGAACCACTGAAATAGGCAAAAAACAGCAATTCTGGGCTGGGCCTCCGGTTAATAGGTTAGTCCCAAAAATAATATAAAAGTGGAAAATAAAGCCCAATATAGTCCAAAACAGTAGATAATATAGCATGGAGAAATCAAAAACTATAGATACATTGGAGATGTATCACCCCCCGGGGGCTTAATGGGCCTGCATGGGCTTTAGTGGAAGAGAGAGGAGAAGGCCAAGAGGAGGGGCGCCCCCCCAAGCCCAATCCGAATTGGGAGGGGGGCCGGCCCCCTTTCCTTCCTCCCCTCTTCCCCTTCCTTCCCCCTCCTAGTAGGACTAGGAAAGGGGGGAACCTACTCCTAGTAGGAGTAGGATTCCCCCCTTGGGGCGCGCCGAAGGTGGCCGGCCGGCACCCTCCTCCACCCCTTTATATACGGGGGAGGGGGCATCCCATAGACACACAAGTTGATTGTTTAGCCGTGTGCGGTGCCCCCTCCACAGATTTCCACCTCGATCATATCGTTGTAGTGCTTAGGCGAAGCCCTGCGTCGGTAACTTCATCATCACCGTCATCACGCCATCGTGCTGACGAAACTCTCCCTCGGTCTCAACTGGATCAAGAGTTTGAGGGACGTCACCAAGCTGAACGTGTGCAGATCGCGGAGGTGCCGTGCGTTCGGTACTTGATCGGTTGGATCGCTAAGATGTTCGACTACATCAACCGCGTTGCATAACGCTTCTGCTTTCGGTCTAAGAGGGTACGTAGACATACTCTCCCCTCTTGTTGCTATGGATCTCCTAGATAGATCTTGCATGACCGTAGGAATTTTTTTGAAATACCGCGTTCCCCAACAAGCGGGTGGTGCAGAGGGCGGAGAGGCATCCGAAGTAGGGGGTGCAGGTGGCGGAGAAGCGGTCGGCACGGGGGGGACACCTCCAGGGAGAGGTCCACGGCAAGGGGTGGCGGGGAGGCCACGGGCATGACCACCACCGGCACCAGGGCAGGGGCTGGGTCTACCACGACCATGGGTCCCGAGCAGGGTGGGAGGCGCGGGGGAGCCGGGGACACTGGAGCGGAAGCAGCAGGAGCCGGCGGAGGGCCGGCCGGGGAGCGTGGGGATGACCAGCAGCCCGACACTAGATGTGTCGCTCTCGCCTGAGGGACCGGCTGGAGAGTCCATCGGAGCCCCAATGGAGGCCACCGGTGGTGCCGAGGAGCTGAGCCTGGCCTGCCGGCCCCCATGCCTCGCAGAAGACGCGCGAGGGTCGGGAGAGGGGGACCGAGAGCGGCTGTCGTTCGAGGCCTCCTCATCACTGAGCGGGACAGAGCAGCGGTGGTGGCGGCCATGGTAATGCCCACCGGTGTTACCTCGTGGAGGGCCGTCGTCGGAGAAACGTGGGTGGCCCACGTGGTTGGGGGGCTCAGGAGCGATCCGCAAGTCGAAGCCCTGGTCGTTGAAGAAGACACGGATGGTGGCATGGAGGCGGGAGGAGTCCAGGCACTTGACCTTGACCTGGACCTCCTCCTCCTTGCAGAGGGAGAGCTCGTCCACCACGATCACCTTGCCAAGGATCCGAGACATCTGGCGAATGAAGCGCTCGGACCTTGTAATGTCCGGGAGGCCAGCGATGAGGATCCAGGCCGTGTACAGCACCACCACCACCTTAGGGTCGAGAATCGGCTTGGAGATGTCAACGACGATCTTGTTGAGGGAGAGGGTGATCTGATCAGTGCGAGTAGCATAGCCGTGGCTAAGAGCATCAGGGAAGATCATGAAGAACACCGTCCCGAATGTCTGGGTTACCTACCAGTCCCACTGACGGCGGTACAGGTGGTTGAGCTCGGCCTCGATCATCTCAGGCGAGGCCACACAATCTACCACCGTCACGATCGCCTGGAAGGAGGAAGTGGGTGGGGCGAGGTCAGGGAGCTCAATATGGAATAAGCCCAACCCCTCGATCCCGTGGCCATACATCTGGAGCTCGTCAGTCAAGGGCATGTTGGGGCAGAGCAGAGCGGGGTGTCCCGGGTCCTTGCAAATGTAGAAGCATGGCAGGTTGGAGTAGTTGACTTGCACATGGCCGGCCTCCCCATAGTTGAAGCATGGAGGCTAGGGGAGGCCGGAGACAGGCCCTGAAGCCGCGGCGAAACCCGCAGCCGCAATGCCTGGGAGGCCGGCGCCCGGGCCTGGCGGCGCTTCTTCTTGCGTCCCTGCCCCTGGCGGCCTCGGTTTGGGCCGGCCCCAGCAGTCGAGCCGGCCGAAGGGGCCAAGGGGCGGGGAGGGGAGGCGCGGGAGGGACGGGGCAAAGAGGGGCTTCGGCCCCGGCGGCGCGCAGGAGAAGGCGAGCGGCGCCAGGCCGTCCGCCAATCGCCGGCGGCGGGAGGGGGAGTGATATGTCTCCAACGTATCTATAATTTTTGATTGTTCCATGCTATTATATTATCTGTTTTGGATGTTTAATGGGCTTTAATATGCTCTTTTACATTATTTTTGGGACTAACCTATTAACCGGAGGCCCAGTGCTAGTTTTTGTTTTTTTTTCCTATTTTAGAGTTTCGCAAAAAATGAATACCAAACGGAATGAAACCTTCGCGATGATCTTTCTTGGACCGAAAGCAATCCAGCAGACTTGGAGTTGAAGTCTAGAACTCCGTGAGGCAGCCACGAGGTAGGAGGGCCCCCCCCCCCGTCGTGGGCCCCACATAGCTCCACCAACATACTTCTTTCGCCTATATATACTCTTATACCCTAGATCGATCAAGGAGAGCCACGAAACCACTTTTCCACCGCCGCAACCTTCTGTACCCGTGAGATCCCATCTTGGGGCCTTTTCTGGCGATCTGCCGGAGGGTGAATCGATCACGGAGGGCATCTACATCAAGAACATTGCCTCTCCGATGAAGTGTGAGTAGTTTATCACAAACCTTCGGGTCCATAGTTATTAGCTAGATGACTTCTTCTCTCTCTCTCTTTGATTCTCAATACAAAGTTCATCTCGATGTTCTTGAAGATCTATTTGATGTAATACTCTTTTGCGATGTGTTTGCCGAGATCCGATGAATTGTGGATTTATGAACAAGATTATCTATGAATATTATTTGGTTCTTCTCTGAATTCTTATATGCATGATTTGATATCTTTGCAAGTCTCTTCGAATTATCGATTTAGTTTGGCCTACTAGATTGATCTTTCTTGCAATAGGAGAAGTGTTTAGCTTTGGGTTCATTCTTGCGGTGTCCTTTCCCAGTGACAGTAGGGACAGCAAGTCACGTATTGTATTGTTGCCATCGAGGATAAAACGATGGGGTCTATATCATATTGCTTGAGTTTATCCCTCTACATCATGTCATCTTGCTTAATGCGTTACTCTGTTCTTATGAACTTAATACTCTAGATGCATGCTGGATAGCGATCGATGTGTGGAGTAATAGTAGTAAATGCAGAATCGTTTTGGTCTACTTGACATGGACGTGATACCTATTTCATGATCATTGCCTTAGATAGTCTCATAACTATGCGCTTTTCTATCAATTGCTCGGCAGTAATTTGTTCACCCACCGTAATATAAGCTATCTTGAGAGAAGCCACTAGTGAAACCTATGGCCCCTAGGTCTCTTTCTTATTATATTGCATCTCTTTTATTTACATCGCATCTCATTTACTATTTTGCAATCTTTACTTTCCAATCTATACAAGAAAAATACCAAAAATATTTACGTTACTATCTCTATCAGATCTCACTTTTGCGAGTGACCGTGAAGGGATTGACAACCCCTTTATCGCGTTGGTTGCAAGGTTCTTAATTGTTTGTGCAGGTACTAGGTGACTTGTGCCTTTTCTCCAACTTGATTGATAGCTTGGTTCTTCAAAACTGGGGGAAATACTTACGCTACTTTGATGCATCAGCCTTTCCTCTTCAAGGGAAAACCAACGCATGCTTAAGAGGTTGCAAGAAGGATTTCTGGCACCGTTGCCGGGGAGATTATTTGCCATTCTCCTCTCGTTTTCCTCTCCCCCACTTCTAAAATGATTTTCGAAAACCATTGCCTTTTCTTCGTGCCCTTTTCCGTTCGTCTCTTTTCGCTTGCTTCTTGTGTGCTTGTGTGTTGGATTGATTGTTTGTCACAATGGCTCAAGATAATACTAAATTGTGTGACTTCTCCAATACCAACAACAATGATTTTATTAACACTCCGATTGCTCCTACTACCAATGCTGAATCTTGTGAAATTAATACCGCTTTGTTGAATCTTGTTATGAAAGATCAGTTTTCTGGCCTTCCTAGTGAAGATGCCGCTACCCATCTAAACAACTTTGTTGATTTGTGTGATATGCAAAAGAAGAAATATGTGGATAATGATATTGTTAAATTGAAGCTATTTCCGTTTTCGCTTAGAGATCGTGCTAAAACTTGGTTCTCTTCTTTGCCTGAAAATAGTATTGATTCATGGAATAAGTGCAAAGATGCTTTTATCTCTAAGTATTTTCCTCCCGCTAAGATCATCTCTCTTAGGAACGATATTATGAATTTTAAGCAACTTGATCATGAGCATGTTGCACAAGCTTGGGAGAGGATGAAATTAATGATACTTAATTTCCCTACACATGGTTTGAATTTGTCGATGATTATACAAAACTTTTATGCCGGATTGAATTTTGCTTCTAGAAATCTTTTAGATTCGGCCGCGGGAGGCACTTTTATGGAAATCACTTGAGGAGAAACTACCAAACTCCTAGACAATATTATGGTTAATTATTCTCAATGGCACACCGAAAGATCCACTAGTAAAAAAGTTCATGCGATTGAAGAGATTAATGTTTTGAGTGGAAAGATGGATGAACTTATGAAATTGTTTGCTAATAAAAGTGTTTCTTCTGATCCTAATGATATGCCTTTGTCCACTTTGATTGAGAATAATAATGAATCTATGGATGTGAATTTTGTTGGTAGGAACAATTTTGGTAACAACGTGTATAGAGGAAACTTTAATTCTAGGCCGTTTCCTAATAATTCCTCTAATAATTATGGTAATTCCTACAACAACTCTTATGGAAATTTTGATAAGATGCCCTCTGATTTTGAGATTAGTGTTAAAGAATTTATGAGTTCGCAAAAGAATTTCAATGCTTTGGTTGAAGAAAAATTGCTTAAGATTGATGAGTTGGCTAGGAACGTGCATATAATTTCTCTTGATGTTGATTCTTTGAAACTTAGATCTATTCCACCTAAGCATGACATCAATGAGTCTCTCAAAGCCATGAGAATTTCCATTGACAAGTGCAAAGAAAGAACCGCTAGGATGCGAGCTAAAAAAGATTGCTTTGTGAAAGCGTGTTCTTCTAGTTTTCATGATAATAATGATGAAGATCTAAAAGTGATTGATGTGACTCCTATTAAATCTTTGTTTTCCAATATGAATCTTGATAAAGATGGGACTGGAGATTAGTCAACTTTAGTTAGAAGGCATTCCAATAATTCAGAGTTTTTAGATCTTGATGCAAAAATTGATAAAAGTGGGATTGAAGAGGTGAAAACTTTACATAGCGATGAACACACTATTTTGGATTTCAAGGAATTTAATTATGATAATTGCTCTTGATAGATTATATTTCCTTGTTGCAATCGGTAAATTCTCCTAATGCTTATAGCCAAAATAAAGCTTTTACTAAACATATCGTTGATGCTTTGATGCAATCTTATGAAGAAAAACTTGAGTTGAAAGTTTCTATCCCTAGAAAACTTTATGATGAGTGGGAATCTACTATTAAAATTAAAATTAAAGATTATGAGTTTTATGCTTTGTGTGATTTGGGTGCTAGTGTCTCTACTATTCCCAAAACTTTGTGTGATTTGCTAGATTTCCGTGATTTTGATGATTGCTCTCTAAACTTGCATCTTGCGGATTCCACTATTAAGAAACCTATGGGAAGAATTAATGATGTTCCTATTTTTTAAAATAGGAATTATGTGCCCGTAGATTTTATCGTTCTTGATATAGATTACAATCCTTCTTACCCTATTATTCTCGGTAGACCTTTCCTTAGAACGATTGGTGCGATTATTGATATGAAGGAAGAGAATATTAGATTTCAATTTCCATTAAAAAAGGGCATGGAACACTTCCCTAGAAATAAAATAAAATTTCCATATGAATCTATCATGAGAGCCACTTATGGATTGCCTACCAAAGATGGCAATACCTAGATCTATTCTTGCTTGTTATGCCTAGCTAGGGGCGTTAAATGATAGCACTTGTTGGGAGGCAACCCAATTTCATTTTTATTCCTTGCTTTTTGCTCCTGTTTAGTAATAAATAAATTATTTAGCCTCTGTTTTGGTTGTGTTTTTTTGTGTTTAATTAGTGTTTGTGCCAAGTAGAACTGTTGGGAAGACTTGGGGAAAGTCTTGTTGAACTTGCTGTAAAAAACAGAAACTTTAGCGCTCAAGAGAACTGCTGTAATTTTTATTTGGAAAGTGATATTTTAGTTAATTATTTTTGAATATTATTAATAGATAAATTCCTCACGTCCAGAAATTTATTTTAGAATTTTTGGGGTTCCAGATCTTGCGCTAGCTACAGATTACTACAGACTGTTCTGTTTTTGACAGATTCTATTTTTCGTGTGTTGTTTGCTTATTTTGATGAATCTATGGCTAGTAAAATAGTTTATGAACTATAGAGAAGTTGGAATACAGTAGGTATAACAACCATATAAATAAATAATGAGTTCATTACAGCACCTTGAAGTGGTCTTTTGTTTTCTTTCGCTAATGGAGCTCACGAGATTTTCTACTTTAAGTTTTGTGTTGTGAAGTTTTCAAGTTTTGGGTAAAGATTTGATGGATTATGGAACAAGGAGTGGCAAGAGCCTAAGCATGGGGATGCCCATGGCACCCCCAAGATAAACTAAGGACTCCTAAAAGCCAAAGCTTGGGGATGCCCTGGAAGGCATCCCCTCTTTCGTCTACTTCTATCGGTAACTTTACTTGGAGCTATATTTTTATTCACCACATGATATGTGTTTTGCTTGGAGCGTATTTTATGATTTGATTCTTTGCTTGTTAGTCTACCACAATCATCCTTGCTGTACACACCTTTTGAGAGAGCCATAAATGATTTGGAATTAGATAGAATACTCTATGTGCTTCACTTATATCTTTTGAGCTTTATAGTTTTGCCCTAGTGCTTCACTTATATCTTTTAGAGCACGGTGGTGGATTTGTTTTATAGAAACTATTGATCTCTCATGCTTCACTTAGATTATTTTGAGAGTATTAATAGCATGGTAATTTGCTTAAAATCCTAATATGCTTGGTAGGCAAGATTAATAATAAAACTTTCTTATGAGTGTGTTGAATACTAAGAAAAGTTTGATGCTTGATGATTGTTTTGAGATATGGAGGTAATAATATCAAAGTCGTGCTAGTTGAGTAGTTGTGAAATTGAGAAATACTTGTGTTGAGGTTTGCATGTCCCGTAGCATGCACGTATGGTAAACGTTATGCAACAAATTTGAAACATGAGGTGTTATTTGATTGTCCTCCTTATGAGTGGCGGTCGGGGACGAGCGATGGTCTTTTCCTACCAATCTATCCCCCTAGGAGCATGCGCGTAGTGCCGAGGTTTTTGATGACTTGTAGATTTTTGCAATAAGTATGTGAGTTCTTTATGACTAATGTTGATTCCATGGATTATACGCACTCTCACCCTTCCATCCTTGCTAGCCTCTTCGGTAACGTGCATTGCCCTTTCTCACATTGAGAGTTGGCGCAAAACTTCGCCGGTGCATCCAAACCCCGTGATATGATACGCTCTTTCACACATAAACCTCCTTATATCTTCCTCAAAACAGCCACCATACCTAACTATTATGGCATTTCCATAGCCATTCTGAGATATATTGCCATGCAACTTTCCATCATTCCGTTCATCATGATACATTCATCATTGTCATATTGCTTAGCAGGATCATGTAGTTGACATAGTATTTTTGGCAAAGCCACCATTCATAATTCTTTCATACATGTCACTCTTGGTTCATTGCATATCCCGGTACACCGCGGGAGGCATTCATATAGAGTCATCTTTGTTCTAGTATCGAGTTGTAATCATTGAGTTGTAAATAAATAGAAGTGCAATGATCATCATTATTAGAGCATTGTCCCAAGTGAGGAATAAAAAAAAGAAAGTCCATAAAAAATAGAAGGCCCCAAAAAAAGAGAAGGCCCAAAAAAATGAGAGAAAAAGAGAGAAGGGACAATGTTACTATCCTTTTACCACACTTCTGCTTCAAAGTAGCACCATGATATTCATAGTAGAGAGTCTCTCATGTTATCACTTTCATATGCTAGTGGGAATTTTTTCATTATAGAACTTGGCTTGTATATTCCAACAATGGGCCTCCTCAAGTGCCCTAGGTCTTCATGAGCAAGCAAGTTGGATGCACACCCACTAGTTTCTTTTGTTAAGCTTTCATACATTTATAGCTCTAGTGCATCCGTTGCATGGCAATCCCTACTCCTTGCATTAACATCAATCGGTGGGCATCTCCATAGCCCATTGATTAGCCTCGTTGATGTGAGACTTTCTCCTTTTTTGTCTTCTCCACATAACCCCCTCATTATATTATATTCCACCCATAGTGCTATGTCCATGGCTCGCGCTCATATATTGCGTGAAAGTTTATAGGTTTGAGATTACTAAAGTATGAAACAATTGCTTGGCTTGTCATCGGGGTTGTGCATGATGAGAGCATTCTTGTGTGACGAAAATGAAACATGACTAAACTATATGATTTTGTAGGGATGAACTTTCTTTGGCCATGTTATTTTGAGAAGACATAATTGGTTAGTTAGTATGCTTGAAGTATTATCATTTTTATGTCAATATGAACTTTTGTCTTAAATCTTTCAGATTTGAATATTCATACAACAATTAAGAAGAATTACATTAAAATTATGCCAAGTAGCACTCCGCATCAAAAATTCGGTTTTTATCATTTACCTACTCGAGGACGAGCAGGAATTAATCTTGGGGATGCTTGATACGTCTCCAACGTATCTATAATTTTTGATTGCTCCATGCTATATTATCTACTGTTTTGGACATTATTGGGCTTTATTATCCACTTTTATATTATTTTTGGGACTAACATATTAACCAGAGGCCCAGCCCAGAATTGTTGTTTTTTGCCTATTTCAGTGTTTCAGAGAAATAGAATATCAAACGGAGTCCAAACGGAATGAAACCTTCGGAAATGTGATTTTCTCATCAGATAAGATCCAGGAGACTTGGACCCTCCGTCAAGAAAGCCACGAGGCGGTCACGAGGGTGGAGGGCGTCCCCCCCAAGGGCGCGCCCCCCTGCCTCGTGGGCCCCTCGAAGCTCCAGCGACGTACTTCTTCCTCCTATATATACCTACGTACCCCCAAACGATCGGGGACGGAGCCAAAAACCTAATTGCACCGCCGCAACTTTCTGTATCCACGAGATCCCATCTTGGGGCCTGTTCCGGAGCTCCGCCGGAGGGGGCATCGATCACGGAGGGCTTCTACATCATCATCCAAGCCCCTCCGATGAAGTGTGAGTAGTTTCCTTCAGACCTACGGGTCCATAGTTAGTAGCTAGATCGCTTCTTCTCTCTTTTTGATCTCAACACAATGTTATCCCCCTCTCTTGTGGATATCTATCGCCATGTAATCTTCTTTTTGCGGTGTGTTTGTTGAGACCAATGAATTGTGGGTTTATGATCCAGTCTATCTATGAATAATATTTGAATCTTCTCTGAATTCTTTTATGTATGATTCGTTATCTTTGCAAGTCTCTTCGAATTATCAGTTTGGTTTGGCCTACTAGATTGGTTGTTCTTGCCATGGGAGAAGTGCTTAGCTTTGGGTTCTATCTTGCGGTGTCCTTTCCCAGTGACAGAAGGGGCAGCAAGGCACGTATTGTATTGTTGCCATCGAGGATAACAAAATGGGGTTTTTATCATATTGCATGAAACTATCCCTCTACATCATGTCATCTTGCTTAAGGCGTTACTCTATTTTTAACTTAATACTCTAGATGCATGCTGGATAGCGGTCGATGAGTGGAGTAATAGTAGTAGATGCAGGCAGGAGTCGGTCTACTTGTCTCGGACCTAATACCTATATACATGATCATACCTAGATATTCTCATAACTATGCTCAATTCTGTCAATTGCTCAACAATAATTTGTTCACCCACCGTAGAATACTTATGCTCTTGAGAGAAGCCACTAGTGAAACCTATGGCCCCCGGGTCTCTTTCTCATCATATCAATCTCCATCACTTTATTATTGCTTTGCTTTTACTTTGCCTTTTACTTTTTACTTTGCATCTCTATACGAAAAATACCAAAAATATTATTTATCATCTTTATCAGATCTCACTTTCGTAAGTGACCGTGAAGGGATTGACAACCCCTAAGCGCGTTGGTTGCGTTGAGCTATTGTTTTTGTGTAGGTATGAGGGACTCGCGCGTAGCCTCCTACTGGATTGATACCTTGGTTCTCAAAAAGTGAGGGAAATACTTACGCTACTTTGCTGCATCATCCTCTCCTCTTCGGGGAAATCCAATGCAGTGCTCAAGAGGTAGCAAACGTCGGCCGCCGCAACCGACGTGCCTCACAGACACCGAGTTCCACCGCATCAGGTGCGCTTCACCGACGCCGTCTCCCATCTCACCGGGGCTACTTCACCGAGCACATCGTCGCACCTCCGCCTCCCGAGGCCGTTGGGGCTTCACCAACGGTCTCGTCCACCGCATCATAGCGCTCCGCTGCCACTCAAGATCTGCATCCGTGCGTGGCCAGCCAATACCAGCGCATCACTCCTAACGGCTCTGAAGTGACCCACACTCTATCTAGGCGAGCATGCCCAAACGCCGGCCCGAACTAGGTATCCATACATCACTCCCTTGTGCACTGTTCCTACGATGTTTGGATATCCTTTCACTGCTCTCTTAGCTTACACGCCTATGCAACTCTAACTTTAACTCTTATTTCTTATGGAGATATCATCTGAAACAAGCAAATCCATTTTTTAGTGAAGCATGACGGTGCTACGGGATCTGGTACACATCCTGCACACCCGTATAACCTTGTAAGTATCTGTCCTCTGGTACAACATCAAGGTCGATTCCTCTTATTTGATCAACCATTCGCCGTGTCAAAAATGCAGAGGAGGATGCAAGGAGCACAAGGCCTGCACATCCAAGCAAGTGGTAACATGGACTTGTACATCGAACATCCCAAGCGCAAGCAGAGCAGCAGTGAGCCTATACAACGAGCTAGCGTAAGTCCCTGCATTTCATTTAATTCGTACTGGTATTCATGTATGATTTGTGTGCAGTGGCTGATCCATGAATTCAAGTTACCAGGGGCGAACATTTAACTTAATAAAATATGAAGGCACTTGCACTCCGGAAATCAACATAACTTGAGAAATGTGAAGCTACATGCACTTTGAAAACCAGCTAATGATCCAAAGTAGTTCAGATTATAAACACTAAATGATGCAAGCACCAAAAAACACAAAATGCAACATGGTGTACAAGGACTACAAACATGGTCTGTACCTGCTTGAATTATTCGTTCTCTGTCTGAAAATATCGAAGTGTAATTGCACGTATAACCAGTGCGCAAACTGCATATCAATATATCTATCCTGCACAAGTATGCCAATAGTTTCAAACAACAGATTAGAAAAGTATTTATGCTATGTTGTCATGATACGGGGACTTTCTGGTAGATGGCCTCGATGTTTCCTCAAGCTATGAAAATGCACTATAATTTGCTTGTCATTAATGCCTGCAAATCTCTGTCTCTCTCAACATAGTAGATCATCATTAGACACTAAATCCTTCAATGAGCTTGAAAAATGCTTGCATTAGATCCCTCATTAGACACTATATGTTCATCACCAGGAGCATGTAAAATGTTTGCATCAAATCCTTCATTAGCAGTTTGTTCATTAGACACTTCGGGCTCAAGAACAACACGAGCTTGTATGTTTGCACCGGAAACTTGATTAGATACATCAGATTCAGTCAGTTCAGTATTGATTGGGGGAGTTATAAAATAAGTAGAAATTGGTTTCATTTTCTCATAGATTCCCTACATACAAGCGGTTTTACAACACCGTTAGGTTTAACTATTGGCTAGAAATTGAAGAGTTGAATTAGATATAATCAGGGATGTGATGTACCTGCTCATTGTGCATGCTACTCTTGCAAGCTGCGACTGTCCATTTGCGCAAGCTCGATGCCATGCCCGTGCTGCCACCGCTGCCTCCCACGCAGGCTACACCCAGGGTTAGATCTTCATCTACTTGTCCTTCCGTTCACTTGAAGCCCGGCGACCGCCCTCCAATGAGGGCGCGAGGAAGTGATGTGTCGGTCTGTCCAGCGGCGGCTAGGTTAGGAGCGAACAAGACTGGAGGATGGAGCGAATGAATTGGGATTTTTCCTGCTGTCGATCGATATGGGAGGCGCTCGTTTGGGCCGCGAGCGTACTATAGGGCCTGCCTTGCACTTATGTTATTGGCCCATCCAAATTGAAACATTTTTCTTCATTTCTAACATTGCCTGCTCGTGCGTTGGGACGAACAAAACTAGCATGGGCCAACCTGGACGACTCAAACTAGGTGCACACTTTCCAGCCACCTGAGGCGGCCGCCCATACCAGCCCCTATGGCGGCGTCGCCCCTTTTTGCGTGTATGATTGCATAGTGAAAAATATTCTAGTGGCGCTATTGATTTACCCATAGAATGGTTGAATTGCTTGTTTCTATGAACCGAGTTCGCCAATAAAGTAATCGCATGAAATATACAGTAAAAGCCAGTGTGATGTGTTTGGCTACAACTAGTCTGACTACACGTCCTCATATAACATATCAAGGACGCACCATCTTACCAGATTAATCATTCGACTTACCCATGCAGTGTGGGAAGAAAGAAGTATTGGGACTGTGTATCCAAGCAATTGATGCCATGGACTCCTTCGTACAACCTTGTAAGCGAAAATGAAGTTGCAGTGTGCCTGTACAAAGAACTAGCGTAAGTTCAGTTACCTGCTTCTCGGAATTTTAGTTAGCCACTTATTGCAAAATTGTTCAAGTACGTTGCTTGGCTTAATTTAGTTTGCTACTGATTACATAATGGCACAACCTGTTAATCATATTGTATACTCCGCCTATCTATGTGTATGATACTTACTGTTAAGAATTACCTGTTTGCCTTAACTTAAATATCTACTTGTTTGTTTAACTGCTTTGCTGCTGCAACAGCAGGTTACAATGATGTTAATAACTACTTTTCAGCATCCAATTGAAACTCTTTAATTCCTTGTTTGTTTAACTGGTTTGCTGTTATAACTCTCAGTTGAGATGTTTTGCTAACTTCAACTTTTCTGAATCCAATCGGAACTTTAATGGCAAAACAGGTTAGCCCAAGATCAAAGAGCGAGGTCCCCATGGACGTTGCATCATCCCACAGTAGTGGCACCGGCCCAAACGTGCATTATGAATTGCCAACTGCTGATGCTCTAGAGGCTAAACTAGTGGTAGAAAGAGATTCTACTTCTGCACTTAGAGATGAAGTTGACATGTTGTAGGATCGAAAGTATGTCTAGAGGGGGGTGATTAGACTACTTGACCAAATAAAAACTTAACCTTTTCCCAATTTTAGTTCTTGGTAGATTTTAGCTATTTTAGGACAAGTCAAGCAATCATCACATAATTCAAGCAAGCATGCAAAGAGTATATTGGCAGCAGAAAGTAAAGCATGCAACTTGCAAGAATATAAAGGGAAGGGTTTGGAGAATTCAAACGCTATTGGAGACACGGATGTTTTTCCCGTGGTTCGGATAGGTGGTGCTATCCTACAACCACGTTGATGGAGACTTCAACCCACGAAGGGTAACGGTTGCGCGAGTCCACATAGGGTTCCACCCAAGGGCAACGGTTGCGCGAGTCCATGAAGGGCTCTACCCACGAAGGGTCCACGAAGAAGCAACCTTGTCTATCCCACCATGGCCAACGCCCATGAAGGACTTGCCTCACTAGCGGTAGATCTTCACGAAGTAGGCGATCTCCTTGCCCTTACAAACTCCTTGATTCAACTCCACAATCTTGTCGGAGGCTCCCAAGTGACACCTAGCTAATCTAGGAGACACCACTCTCCAAGAAGTAACAAATGGTGTGTAGGTAATGAACTCCTTGCTCTTGTGCTTCAAATGATAGTCTCCCCAACACTAAACTCTCTCTCATAGGATTTGGATTTGGTGGAAAGAAGATTTGAGTGGAAAGCAACTTGGGAAGGCTAGAAATCAAGATTCATATGGTAGGAATGGAATGTCTTGATCTCAACACATGAGTAGGTGGTTTTCTCTCAGAACATATGAGTAGGAATGATATGTGTGTTCTGGTGGCTCTCACTTCGAATGAGAAGGAGGTGGAGAGGTATATATAGCCTCCACACAAAATCCAACCATTACATAGATTTCCAATCTCGGTGGGACCGAATGAATAATCTCGGTCTGACCAAAGTAGTAAACCTAGTGACCATTAGGAATTTCGGTGGGACTGACATGCAACTCGGTAGGACCGATTCGGTTAGGGTTTGGGCATAACGTAATCTCGGTGAGACCGATTACACAAACTCGGTGAGACCGAGTTTGGTAATTAGCTAACCAGAGAGTTGGTCAGGCAAACTCGGTGGGACCGATTTGCTCTTTCGGTGAGACCGAGTGGAACTCGGTGAGACCGAAAAGTTACAAAGGGGAAACACTGAGTTTACATTGCAATCTCGGTGGGACCGATTCGCTCTTTCGGTGGGACCCGAAAAGTTACGAAAGGGAAACAGAGAGTTTGCAACCCCATCTCGGTGGGACCGAGATCCTTATCGGTAGGACCGAATTGCTAGGGTTTGGCAGTGGCTAATGACAATTGAAACTCGATGGCGCCGGATAGGAAAAATCGGTAGGACCGAGTTTAGCTTAGAGTTTAGGTCATATGTGGATATGGGAAAGTAGTTGAGGGTTTTGAAGAATATCATTAAGCACATGAAGCAAGAGGCTCATTAAGCAACACCTCATCCCTCCTTGATAGTATTGGCTTTTCCTATGGACTCAATGTGATCTTGGATCCCTAAAATATAAAAAGAAGAGTCTTGAGCTTTTGAGCTTGAGCCAATCCTTTGTCCTTAGCATTTTGAGGGTTCCACTTTCACATCCATGCCATGCCAATCATTGAGCTTTCCTGAAATAATCATCTTGGAATAGCATTAGCTCAATGAGCTATATGTTGTTATGAATTACCAAAACCACCTAGGGATAGTTGCACTTTCAATCTCCCCCTTTTTGGTTATTGATGACAACATATAGATCAAAGCTTCGACAAATGATAATAAGCATGAAGTATATCGTCGCTTTGAGAAGTATGTGATAAGTAAGAGCTCCCCCTAAATTTGTGCATATTTAAAATTTTCTTTGGACTGCAAATGCACAAAGAGTTAGAGTCATGGGTTACTCTTCCATGTCACATACATCTTGTTGGAGCGCTCAAAATGATAAGAATGAAATACATGCACTCATCACCAAGAATAGTGAATGATCACAAACGATAGATAGCATGATAATATTTGAGCAAGCATTAAGCAAACATTAAGTGTAGCTTATGATCAAACACATGATCATCGATGTCTCACAAATAATGACATAGTATCAAGCACTCAAAAGCAGAAAAGGTTCGAAAAACCACCAAATAAAGCAAGAGAGAAAAGCAACACTCTCTCTCTCTCGAAGCCTATGATCTATACATCTTCTCCCCCTTTGGCAACAAGTTACCAAAAAGTTCCTAGAAAATGCATAGTGTTAAGTCGTCGCTCAGGCTTGATCTTCAGGTGGTGGTGGAGTCCAGATCACTCCAAGGACGAAGGCTTCTGTAGATGTTGAAGTAGTCGCTGGAGTTGGAGCTGAGGTAGACGCTGGAGCTGAGGCTGTGGCTGGTGCAGACGTTGTAGCTCTGGAGTCAGCAACTGGCAGTGCAGACAACCTCGGACCTCGTGGCACCCTCGCAAACGCATGAGTCGTGGTCCTGCCTCTCCTCTCATTCATGTCCTCCTGGAGCTGCTCCACTGCAGACTGAACTTCTGTTACCTTGATGTCCAAGTCATAGAACCTCTGTTCCATGATCCTCTCTAAACTCGCCTGGTTCTGAGTCAGGGTGGCTAGACTCTGCTCAATCCGCAGGGTGGACGCAATCAAGTAACCAAGCTGCTCTTGTTTGGTCTTCAAAAAGTATTCAGATGCCTCTGCTTGAGTAGGCATCCTGGCAGCTTTCTCCTTCCTCGCCTTCTCCTTCTTTGCATAAGCTTGTGCAGACGATGCCTCATTCTCTGTCATCACAACTTCATTGTTCTCAAAATCTGGACGGATGGGCAGGTGTTCCTTATCCAACAGATATACGCCCGTGCCCATCTTGGAGTTGATGAGCTCCTGAATCTGAGGGGCATATCCACAGCTCCTCTTTTGATCTGCCGCAGTCCTTTTGATCGTTTCAACTATGAGGCTCATCACCTTGAACTTTTGAGGCACGTCAAAGACATGAAGCAGGTTGATCGCGTGGCCTCTGATCATCTTGTGATCTCCAGACTTGGGCAGTAGGGTGTGCCTTAGGATCCAATTGATCGTAGGCAATCCTGAGAGCAGATAGTGCACTGAGCCAAACTTGAACATGTCGAGCGCTTCATTCGGGATCTCCATGTACATGTTTGACATGGAGTTGTGATCCATCTTTTTCTTGGCATAGATATCCAAGTCCTCATCTTGCTCTTCTGGGGTATTGATGATCTGTGCCCACTCAGCCACTGTAGATTGGTACCTTGTACCCTCAGACATCCAAGTAATCCTGCCATCTGGATAAAAGTGAGCTGTGGAGTAGAACTACATGATGAGTTCCTCGTTCCACTTTGTGAGCTTCTGCCCAACAAAGTCCTCTACTCCACACGCTCTGAAGCTGTCCTGAACTCCTGGGTAGTGCTCTTCATTCTCCTTGATATAGGTCCAGTCGTCCCATCTCATGTCACAAACGATTGGCTTCTTGTCAAGCAAAACAGTCTCATAGAAATCTTGCTACTCCTTAGTATGAAATCTGTAATCCACGGCAGTCCTTCTCCTAGAAGCATACGGATCTGCTTCTCTCCATTTCCTCAGCCCTGAATCTCTCCTGAGCTTCATATCCTCAGCCACAGGATGAGCATCGTTGTGGTCTGGGATCTTGGGCTTGGGCTTCCTAAGGACACTCTCTTCCTCTTCTTCGATAGCTTCAGGCACTGGGGCCTTGTTCTTTTTTGCAGCTGGGATGCTTCGTGTGTTCCTCTTTGGTGCACTCTTAGGCTTAGATGCAGCCTTAGGTGCTTCCTTGGGCTTGGATGCAGCTGTTCCTGTCCTTATAGCATCTCCCATGAGTTTGGCTGCCTTGGGCGCTGGTGCAGCTGCCTCTTCTTCCTCATCCTCTTCTACCATGATGGAGGCCTTCCCAAGCACCCTAGCCACAGTCTTTTTCACTCTCTCTTTCCTCTTCTTGCCCTCAGCTGCAACGGGCTCAATGGGAGCAGGCTTCTCAGTTGATGCTCTAGCTTTTGACATGGGTTGCCTGCCTGCTGGTCTCTTGATTTTCAGGCCTGGCTTTGAGCCTTGAGCTGGCTCAACCCTCTTGGAAGTGGCCTCTTCCTCTGCCACATAGTCTTCATCCTCAGAATCAGACGTTCTCTTCTTCCTTTGATGTGTGGCAGCCTTAGGCAGATTGCTGGGGGTGCTTCTGCTTCCATCATCAGAAGAACTTGAGGGGCTAGTGCCCTCACTCATCACAACTTGCTGCTCAGACACATTCTGGCTGTCACTTTGATCAGACATGTTGCAACTGACTGCTGACCCTGTGAATAGATCATGGATAAGATAGAGTGGATGAGCATCACAAAAAGCAGAGATTTTTGCAAAAAGATTAATTCAAAAACTTAGTTTTAGTTTTCCACAGAAAGCATCTCGGATCTACCAATTTTCAAACTCGGTGACACCGAAGCAGTTTTGGCACCAGAACTGGTGAACTCGGTCAGACCGAGTCACAGTTCGGTGGCACCGAGACTGCTAGGGTTTCACAGAATTCCAAAATCGGTTGCACCGATAAGTTATTCGCGGCCAGACCGAGTTTAACTTGTGCAATGGAAAAAGCTAGATCGATGGGACCGAGTTTTTCAACTCGGTGGGTCCGAGATGGTTTCGGCGGAAACCTAACCCTAAAATTTTCGAATTAAGCCTAATCTACGAGTTCATTGACTGGATAGGAGTGTTTCAATCGTGGCAAGAATCATGATCATCACAATGTGCTAGGAATCGGAGTGGAGAATAGCACAAAGATCGAGTCCATACCCTAGTTCGGTGGAGACTCGCTACGGCGGCAACGGCGGGGCAGAAATCCGTTGACGGCGGCGGAGACCAGCGACAGGAGGCTGCTGGCGGCGAGAAGATGATCCGGAGACCTCGAGGGCAGAGCAGGCTATCGCGCGGGCGAGGAGGTTTCGGAGAAATTTCCAAAATTCTGCCCGTCACTATATATAGCCCGACCCTGTCGGTGTCACCGAGTGGAACAACTCAGTGGCACCGAGATGCAAAACTGTGTGCAGTTATTGCAACTCAGTGTGACCGAAAAGTTCAAATCGGTTGCACCGAGATCAAAAACCTAGATCAACTTAATGAACTCGGTAGGACCGAAAATGGAGTATCGGTCAGACCGAGATTCATAAAGAGGTTTTGGAAGTTTAAGTCTATGACGAATCGGGGACTCCGAGCGCTCCTCACACAGAGTGGTTCGAATCTGACTTGATCAAATTTTGTGATGCAGCATGAATAGAGTTTGAGACGAGCAAAGCATAGATAGCTAGAGGAGGTTCTTAGGCATTCTTGTCCATCCACTTGGCAAAAGAAGATAAAGCCAAACAATCAAAACAACAAGTGGATGTCCTTGAATGAGTAAAATATGCAACCAACATGCTCACACAATAAGATAGCAAATGAAATATGTGGCAAAGCATGCACAACCAATTCTAGCATCTATGAAGCAATTTGCGATGACTAGGTCATCTATATATGAGTATATTGACTTAGGAGTCAAGCGAGAACACTTGATCGTAGGTCATACTCATCGTTTAAGCTCAAGTGGGGTTACCACTTTTACATAAAGCATTGTTTTGTTCACATCTTTAGAGTTGCTTTAGCTCAAGTCTTAGAGTAAAGCTCCCCTAGATGTGATATCCCCCCTAAGAGGGATGAACTAACCTTGGGTTTTGTCGATGATGACTTCATGTAGATGTTGAAGATGTGGATGCTAAATGTTGATGTAGATCTCTTGGAGCTATCCATTCGAGTGAGTTGCACTTTCAATACCTACATGGGTTAGTCCCACAAGGAACAAACAAGGATATCCATAGACATAGAGTGATGCACACAAAAGATGATGTCCATGAAAGCTTTTTAGGTTACCTTGTCCCTTGTCTTACCAACAAGAGGGTTTGTGACTCCTTGAACTAGTGCAAGACGTGGAAGTTGATTGCACTTGTTCTTGCCAAAATGATAAGAGTGAAGTATGTTGGCGGAGTCACCCTCGAGAACTCTCTAGTTCTTCTTCTTTTGGATCCACATCATCTTGATGGGAATCCTTGGAGTTGTAGTCGTACTTGATGAAGTGGAACTTGAAGTAGTCTTGGGAATCCACTTGACTAAGGTCTTTGGAGCTTCTTCAAATGCATCAATTTCCTCTTGAAGCTTGTCCTTGCCTTTTTGCTCGTAGTCTTGTGGTGGAAGATCATCTTGAGCTTGTGTCCCCTTGAAAGAAGTATACTTCTCTTGTTGAGGGACAAACTTCGTCTTGGGGTATTGATCTTCTTTCCATTCAACTCCATTGGCATTGAACTTTCGTTCAAAACCAACACCTTGATTCTTCCGGTGCATTCCTTGCTTGCGCACAATTTCCTCGAATTGCTTACTCCCGGCAAGGCTCTTGTACACTCCTTTCTCTATAATTCCCTTCAATAAGCTATTTTCTTGCTCAAGTGTAACTTGGCTAAGAGAATCATTAGTGGAATCAAGAGAACTACTAGAAGCAACAATATTGGATTTAGCATGATCATTGTTACTACTAGAGGAAGAATCTTTCTTGTTGCTAGACTTGACTTGAGGCATGTAAGTGGATAAGAGTAAACGCTTGGCAATGTAAGAAGAACTTTTCTTGCGGAGATCATCATTGATTGCCTTTCAGAACTCATGCTCTTGCTCAAGATTGAGCTTTTCAAAGCGTAGTTTCTCATGAGCTCTTAAAAGTTCTCGGTGATCTTCGAAGATAGTGTCATGAGCTAACTTAAGAGTTTTTAGTTCTTTAGTTAGAGCCTCAATCTTCTCCTTATCATTGTCATTCATTTTATCTTGATTAGCATGATTAATTGGTCTTTCATCATAGTATTCATCACTAGAGTTGTTACCAAGCAAGTCATCACCTAACAAGTCATCTTCATCACTATTGAAATCAACATACTCGGGGTGTGTTACCTTAGGACCTTTGGCCATGAAGCATCTTCCAATTCCTTCATTTGGTGAGTCAAATATGTCATAGGAGTTGGCTGACACAAGTGCTAGACCGGCAACACCTTCATCTTGAGTATCTTCGGAGTCGGAGTGATAACTTCTCTCAGAGTGGCTGTTGGAGTCGGAGCCGGATACCCATTCACCAACATGAGCTTGATGTCTTCATCTTGTATAGCTCCTTGATGATTTTTCCTTCCTTTCTGAATCCTTGCTTCTCTGTGAGTATCTTCGTTCATAACGATCATCTCTACTCCTTCTCTCTCTTGGTGGTGATCCTTTGCTTCTTCTTTTTGGAGAATCTTCTCTTTTCTTGTAGGGAGCCGTACACTCATTTAAATAGTGTTAGGGTCTTCCACAATTGTAACAGTTTCGCTCTCGACTAGAAGATCTTTTTTCATTGTAGGACCTTGACTTGGAGCTTCTATCTTTGCTTCTACTCTTGTAGAACTTGTTGAAGTTCTTCACCATTAAGCTCAATTCTTCATTGAAGTCTTGTTTCTCACTTGATGATGTAGGGGCTTCACATGAGGCTTTATAAGCACCACTTAACTTGTTGTGAAGTTCCTCTTTATCCTTAAGTGACATCTCATGAGCAACAATTCTTCCAATCACTTCCGTTGGCTTGAGATCTTTGTAATTGGGCATCATTTGGATCAATGTGCACACGGTATCATATTTTCCATCCAAGGCTCTTAGGATCTTCTTGATGATGAATTTATCGGTCATTTCTTCACTTCCTAAGCCGGCAATCTCATTTGTGATGAGAGCAAGCCTAGAGTACATTTCGGCGACACCTTCACCATCCTTCATCTTGAACTTGTCAAGTTGGCTTTGAAGCACATCCAACTTGGATTCCTTGACGGAGTCGGTACCTTCGTGCATATCAATCAAAGTGTCCCAAATTTCTTTTGCATTCTCAAGGTGGCTGATTTTGTTGAATTCTTCGGGGCACAATCCGTTGAAGAGAATATCACAAGCTTGAGCATTGTATTGCAACATCTTCAACTCATCCGCGGTAGCTTCACGGTTTGGTTCTTTCCCATCAAAGAAGTCACCTTGCAAACCAACACACACAATAGCCCAAACGGCGGGGTTATGTCCAAGAATATGCATTTTCATTTTATGCTTCCAACTAGCAAAATTTGTACCATCAAAGTAAGGACCTCTACGGTGATAATTTCCCTCGCTAGACGCCATACTCTCCTAGGTTGTGAAACCAAGGCTATGACCACCAAAAGCTATGGAGATCAAGCAAATGGAGACCAAAGCTCTGATACCACTTGTAGGATCGAAAGTATGTCTAGAGGGGGGTGATTAGACTACTTGACCAAATAAAAACTTAACCTTTTCCCAATTTTAGTTCTTGGCAGATTTTAGCTATTTTAGGACAAGTCAAGCAATCATCACACAATTCAAGCAAGCATGCAAAGAGTATATTGGCAGCGGAAAGTAAAGCATGCAACTTGCAAGAATATAAAGGGAAGGGTTTGGAGAATTCAAACGCTATTGGAGACACGGATGTTTTTCCCGTGGTTCGGATAGGTGGTGCTATCCTACATCCACGTTGATGGAGACTTCAACCCACGAAGGGTAACGGTTGCGCGAGTCCACACAGGGCTCCACCCAAGGGCAACGGTTGCGCGAGTCCACGAAGGGCTCCACCCACGAAGGGTCCACGAAGAAGCAACCACCCACAAAGGGTCCACGAAGAAGCAACCTTGTCTATCCCACCATGGCCATCGCCCACGAAGGACTTGCCTCACTAGCGGTAGATCTTCACGAAGTAGGCGATCTCCTTGCCCTTACAAACTCCTTGGTTCAACTCCACAATCTTGTCGGAGGCTCCCAAGTGACACCTAGCCAATCTAGGAGACACCACTCTCCAAGAAGTAACAAATGGTGTGTAGGTAATGAAACTCCTTGCTCTTGTGCTTCAAATGATAGTCTCCCCAACACTCAACTCTCTCTCATAGGATTTGGATGGTGGAAAGAAGATTTGAGTGGAAAGCAACTTGGGAAGGCTAGAAATCAAGATTCATATGGTAGGAATGGAATGCTTGATCTCAACACATGAGTAGGTGGTTTTCTCTCAGAACATATGAGTTGGAATGATGTGTGTGTTCTGATGGCTCTCACTTCGAATGAGAAGGAGGTGGAGGGGTATATATAGCCTCCACACAAAATCCAACCGTTACACACAATTTACCAATCTCGGTGGGACCGAATCAGAAAACTCGGTCTGACCGAAGTAGTAAACCTAGTGACCGTTAGGAGATTTCGGTGGGACTGACATGCAACTCGGTAGGACCGATTCGGTTAGGGTTTGGGCATAACGTAATCTCGGTGAGACCGATTACACAAACTCGGTGAGACCGAGTTTGGTAATTAGCTAACCAGAGAGTTGGTCAGGCAAACTCGGTGGGACCGATTTGCTCTTTCGGTGAGACCGAGTGGAACTCGGTGAGACCGAAAAGTTACAAAGGGGAAACACTGAGTTTACATTGCAATCTCGGTGGGACCGATTCGCTCTTTCGGTGGGACCGAAAAGTTACGAAAGGGAAACAGAGAGTTTGCAACCCCATCTCGGTGGGACCGAGATCCTTATCGGTAGGACCGAATTGCTAGGGTTTGGCAGTGGCTAATGACAATTGAAACTCGGTGGCGCCGGATAGGAAAAATCGGTAGGACCGAGTTTGGCTTAGAGTTTAGGTCATATGTGGATATGGGAAAGTAGTTGAGGGTTTTGGAGCATATCATTAAGCACATGAAGCAAGAGGCTCAATTAAGCAACACCTCATCCCTCCTTGATAGTATTGGCTTTTCCTATGGACTCAATGTGATCTTGGATCACAAAAATATAAAAAGAAGAGTCTTGAGCTTTTGAGCTTGAGCCAATCCTTTGTCCTTAGCATTTTGAGGGTTCCACTTTCACATCGATGCCATGCCAATCATTGAGCTTTCCTGAAATAATCATCTTGGAATAGCATTAGCTCAATGAGCTATATGTTGTTATGAATTACCAAAACCACCTAGGGATAGTTGCACTTTCACATGTTGAGGAAGCAAACATCACAATCACAAGCAGTACTCAAGACAACCATTAAATATTTGGTGGATTTCAAAACGAAGCAAGCTGAGACTAACCAAATTGTTAAGGTCCTGAAGGAAAAAGGAAATTAAATTCCTACTTGGTAAATCATAGGTGAAATGTTCTTTCCATAGTTGAATAACCTTTGTGTTGTCTGGTCATGTAATCAATCAAACCATTTGTTTTAGAGATCATGTAATAATTGTTTTTTTGTTTTTTGGTTTGTAATTTTATTTGAGCACAAGTCTGTATTAATTTATAAGACTCGGAGACATTTCATTTGAATTGTTGTGCCAGACCTACAAATATGCCAATCGGGCTGAATGTGCATTCAACAATAGTAGTAGTATAGATGGACCATAAGTGGCACGCATTGGAAAGGGCCAAGATGCTGGCTAAAAAAAGGATGCTGTTGTAGCCAAAAAAAAGTACAGCGACATGTCTTATGTATGTTAGTTGATATTATTGATCCATATACTCTATAAGTGTTTATATGTCTGTTAGTTCTGTACATTCTTGGTTGATTGACTCGGTATTTGAATCTTGATACATCGCTTGTGTACATATCTAAATGGGAGTACACATTATGCTGCGTGTGACATTTGAGTTGGACATGAAGTGTTCCAAATATTCCAATTCACCTTAAACTGGATTCTAGTTTCTGAATTTGAGTATCGGCATTTGTAAACCATATTCATATATGACAGTGGAATACATCTTTATCGTCCTTCTAAAGATATATAAAAACACATAGAATGATTTATAAAGATTCATATAGGAATACAAAATGGATCCGAATTTAGTTGCCAGGGTAAACGTGGATGCTTATTGTCCCAAAATTCGAAAGAAGCAGCAAAATGTCCACTCCCACGTCGGCTGCCTAAAGCCAAGTGTTTGGGAGATGGGGATTACTGTCTACCCATTACACGGACAATCCATCGGCCCGATTTCCACTGCTCTAAATAGGGGTAGGTTAGTAACTTCAATTAGACGTGACACGACTGCCTCTGAGCCCATTCTGACACGGTTGGCGTCAAACATGGGCGGCAAAACTCATTTGATTCAAGCTCGTCCGAAAGACCTCTGTTTCTCCCTCCATTCCCCATTCATACACGGTGGGCGGCAAAACAAACTCGACTCGGCCAAAATCAATGTAGGCAAATATTTTCAATAGGGGCAGGTTTGTAACTTCACTTAGACGTGACACAACCGC
The DNA here is from genome assembly GCF_003073215.2 of Triticum urartu. Classification (NCBI taxonomy): domain Eukaryota; kingdom Viridiplantae; phylum Streptophyta; class Magnoliopsida; order Poales; family Poaceae; genus Triticum; species Triticum urartu. The sequence goes on along the minus strand of NC_053025.1, from coordinate 131,168,513 downwards.
CCTACCTGTCAGCCCCATTCATACACCGTGGGCGCCAACCATGGGCGCCAACCACCCTCTCCTCACCCAAAATCACTCTGGGCAAATATTGGCGAGATGCGAGATTACCGTCCTATCCCCAACCGACGAGATGTCCAAATTTTAAACGGGGGCTAAGTTCATAACTTTCCCGTATTTCAGACAGGCCCGTCCCAAAAACATGGTTCCCCTTACCTCTCCCTCCATTTTCCCATTCATACACTGAGAGCCATCGCACCCCGATGCCTACACGGCGCTGCAAGAGAGGTGGTACTTCATACCTCCTCAACTTTTTGATCTCAACCAGAAAATAGATCTTAACTTGGTTACTCTACTTTCTTTTCAGCTCTTAGAATTTAATTCTTAGTTCGAAGCAAACAATGGATGCTAAATATCATTTCTACGGTTTGCAGCTTCAACTCTGCCATGGCACAGCCATAATATAGTTTAATTGATCATGCCTAGGGTTTAATTGATCATGTTGGTTCCGTGGTGGTTTCTTTAATAGAAATCGGAGGGGAAACCCTCTTTTGCTAAAAAAAATATGCTTAGAGTTTCCCCCTTTTATGATCACTATATGATCAAAATACGTGCTTCATGTCATAATAACACTACTCCACCCATCAAGCTAAACAAGCTTAGTTGTTCAAATACGAATTTGATATTATTAAAACAGAGTTGTTTAATTGGTCAGCTAAATGATCCTAAATTAGTTTCAAAAATGCATGTTCGCCGCTCGGGTGTGTATCTCTACAGGGTGCCCACGGTGGGCCGGCCCACCCTGGGATTTTGGGTCATCCAAGGCCCTGATTCCCCTCTGTTCTGCTGCGCGCTTCCGATCTCTACTCGCCCCCAGCCGCCTGCCTCGCCGGCAACTTGCCGTCCCCGGACGGCATGACTCTAGGAGGAGACACCGGACTAACAGGAGGCCAGGAGCCGCTCACCCAACAGCGTCACCACTGCTCGGCCGCGCCGCCGTGCCTACCTTCCCAGTCCGTTCAGGGCTCAGGCGTGCAGCATCCACCAAGCCAACCCGATTTATCCTGAGATACGTCCTCAACACTCAGCAGCCACTCCTCATCACCCATTTTCTAATTGATTCATTACTCATTAGGCAGGACTGTCATTAGGGTTTGTTGTGTGCTAAGTGCTAACTACACTTAATGGTTCAGATGTATTTTGGTAATCTTTAGTACCTCTAAAGTTCACAGGGTTTTCAAAATTCCGGCCTCGGAACAGAAACTAGTCATTTTGGATTGTTGGTCGTAGTGACATTGACCCAGATTACTACTGCAAGCCAGGTTTGTTGACAATTTTACTTGTCTTTCTTACTCATTCGATATAATATCCAATTATTCACGTCGATTAGTTGCAAACAATAAGTGCTAGACAAACTTCTTCATTCAGATTTTGGACGGTCTCTTACTGCAGTTTCAATTCTGCATTCTTTTCCTAGTAAGCTCACAAGTAAATGATTGATTCACTACATCTATGCTAGGCTTGTCATATTTGTTGTCAATATTCTTTTAGGGTGGACCACCCTGTTTCTAAATACTGGAACCGTAGACATGAGTGAATAGTATTTCTCTATGTGATCTCTTCCATCATGTGTGGGTAACGGACACTGCAGTGTATAGAAAGAAAGTGTCATTTCCAGCTCTTACATAGGTTTCGATCTTTTACATGGAATACAATATGCCTACTTGCTTTGTGTCGCACTACCAACACTCCACCCTTGAAGCTAAACATTACGCCACTCATAATTGCTTAGTTTATTTGTTCAAATACGAATTTCATATGATTCTAATTTTCCTACTTCAGTTTTGAAATGTGTGCCTGCCTGTTATAGAGACTTAAGGGGTTTGCATTTCTGTGTGTGGTTTGGTCAGCACGGTTGGGGAGGTGAACTTTGCATATGCAGGGGTTTATAGGGAGACACTCTCCGAGTTGAATCCGCAATGCATTCCATAGATAATCTGACTACTTTTTATGTTTTCATTAATCTCAGATTCTGAACAACATCATAATGATTATGAGCTTGCGCGCATGAAAAGAATAAAGAAGAACAATGCCATGGCTATCAAACTTGGCATTAAGGGACTGAAATCAAGTCTGGATGCAATGCAATGCAAACGCTCTCCACTTACAGATTCATGCTCAGAATATGATCCTAACAGTGATTCTGAGCTAGAGGGAGACCTAAGTCAATGTAGCTCCCTGGTGGAGGAGTCAGAGGAAGATGCCCATCAAGGTACTTGCTCTAACTTTCCAATGTTACATTGCTCGCACATATCTTGCAACTGATGCTTTGCGTTGCTTCTACTTTGTTGAACTGTCATTAGATTAGTTTAGACATCGTGTATGTGAATATGCCCTGCCTATCCATTTTTAGTACATATTCCATCTGTCATCAGACCATATTTATCCATTCAAATGATGTTCTTGTGTATCAGACGTTCAAAAGGAAGAGGGCGATTGCTGATCGTGGAGGAGCACAAGCAAAGTATTTGGAAAAGATAGTGGCACTTGATAAATCAAATAGCCCATTAGGTGTAGTTGCAATATCACCTGACCCACAAAATACCCCAACTCTAGCAGACTCTAGCCCTACTACACTGGTCATTTCTGATGCCCCAACTCAGCAGACCCCAATTGCAGCAAACAGTATGATTATGCTAGTTGACATAGCACCAGCTGTATGACGCAAAACCCCCAAATCCAGTTGCCAAATCCCTTTTCGAACCAGAGAGAGCCCCAATTGCAGCAAATAGGACCCCTGTTCCATTTCTTCCCAGTTTAGAAGACGAAGTTTATGTTGTTGTTAGGAACTTTGTGCGCATCTTTCCTTCATGGAAAGATTATACCGCAGACACAGAACAATTTCCAGTCTTCCTCCACAACTTATGCGTAAGTAATGTACTAATGTTATTCATGGTCATTATTGCATATGTTTCTGCTGACAGAAGACACAAAATTTCATTCTTTTAAATAGGCGAGGAGCAAACTGGATTGTGATGACGAGCAAGGGTTGATTACGCTTTTCAAGCACTCGTTGATGAAGTATCGTTCCTACCTGAGGCAAGCGTCGAATGAAATTTTTGTAAAGTCTCTGGTGCTACATTTATCCGACGGTGACTGGAATAATCTTGTTACACATTGGTCTCGGCTGCAGCGTAAGGTACTGTCTATGATATCACATCACAATTTGAACTACATTTCTGCATTTGCCTTAATGTCTCACTTGTACGAAAACTGTTAGCAGAAGAACATTCATTCTCAAGGGACTACAGAATCTCGCAACTATACTACACACTGCATTGCTCTTGTGAGTACCTCTTGCCCTGTATGACTATACTTACTTGCATAGATGTTTGATTATGTAGCATCACTGCACATGTTAGCCTCGTAATCGTCCATTTGGTGGACATTATAATATTCGTATGGACTCTTACATAAATTTAGAATCAACCCAATGCTTTTGAAGAGGCTTAGCTCTGCAGTCCTCTTGTAAGGACTGAACGTGGTCTATCACTGTACTTACATTAACAGCTACTCCCTCCGTCCCATAATATAAGAATGTTTTTACAGTACACCAGTGTTCAAAACACTCTTGTATTATGGGAAGAGGGATTGGTTCATTTTGTAGCATTCTACATCTTATCTCCCTCGCCCATCATTTACTAAAAAAGATCAGATCTATATTTAATCTTACCAACAAGTAGAATACACAGACAATGTCAGTGCAAAAGTGTAGCCCATTGCTCTTGTCAGTACATTTTGTCCTGTAACGCTTGTACTTCCAGGGATTGGTAGTTGATTATGTAGCATCAATCTGCATCTTATCTTCATTATCCTCTATCCCTTCCAGTATTATCATATCTATAATTACTCTCTACAAAATGGAGAGTAGAGGCAATGCTTATGAAGAAGATTATGTGCTGAAATTCTTGAGTTATCCTTCCCTTGACATGGAGAAGGGCATTATAAAGCCGGTGTTAACTGTTAATGTAAGTCAGTCCTTCTAAAGCCTTTATCCTCAACTGCTATTTAATTTGCTCATACTCCCTATTGTTTACTGTTATTTAGTTTGCTGTTTCTACCAAAATGCATGTTCGTAAGAACCGTAAGTTCTACGTTTTACTTGTAAAACCAAATTCCTTATTCATACCATGCACATTACTTAATACTCCCTATATGTATGCTTGTTTTTGTGGATCTATAATCCAGTGTGTGGTGAAGCAGCCCACATTTGCCCCTTGTCGTCTCCTATTTTATCTTACTGATGTGGCTGATGATATGAACAACATGCCATGCACATTATCCAAAATATATACAATGATTTTCTTTGCCCTTCATCTATGCTTGTTATGTTGACATGGTAATCCAGTAGTGTGGTGAAGCTCCCCGCATTATGAACAATGCCAAATTATGCTATTGATATTTTGAACTTACTCTTTATTTTCTAATTTGAAATTGGATAGAATTGATAGAATAGTTATCATCTTTGTTTATACACGTGCAAAATCTGTCATCTCTCTGCTTTGTTTTAGGGTGATATGCCTGATGGCATGCACAACTCTGCTGAAGGCTATGAGACAAACCCAACATATATTGCAGCAAAGAAGGCAAAACATCTTGAAGATAGCGAGACAACCCCAAAGTCTTGTCTTGATGAAGTGTTCAAGTTACTTGAGACTAACAGTCAGACAAGCTCACAGAATTCGTTGTCTGAATCAGTTCGACTTCTTCAGTCCCAAGTTCTAGCAGAAAGGCATTCTGTAACTCAACTTTGACTTGAAGTCCTATCTCTAAGAAAGATTGCGGAGAACACCAATGAGAACCTCATCGCTAAACAGCTACACCTGGAAGCTATGACCGACATGCTAGGCCGGTCTCACAGCCTTGCTCAGCAGCTTGCGCAGCAGTTCCCCCGCAAGGCTAACCTTTCTTGAACTATCTTGGAAGTGGTCTCGGTTCAGTATTATTTTGTTACACTACAATGGTGCCCAGTTTTTGTAATCTGCTTCTTCGTTGCACTTTATGATCACTAGTGGCGAACTTCGATGCCCAGTGGATGTAATATACCTTAAATCCTTTATTGTATAGTGTAGGTTTATTCTTAGTTACTATGCCATAATTTCTTTATTGTATACAGTAGGTTTGTTCTTAATTCCTACTAGTTACTGCCATCATTCGCTATCTAAAAAAAATCAGATGTAGTCGACCGGACCGAAACATTCGACTCTAACGGGCTAGGTTTTTAGCGGGCCACAATTGGGTCAGCCTGCGTCTTTCTTGGGCCCAAATGATTGGGGCCTTCACACATTGCGCCGGGCCCAAACTTACACCGGCCTATATTTTAGTTGGGCCTTTTGTCGACCCAGCGCTTAGTTTGGCCCAGGTAGCATTGGGCCATTAACAGGCTGAATATTGTACTGGCCTGTTACGGCCGAGATGAAACCATGGGCCTTTAGCAGGACAAAATGCATGTTGGGCCTCAATTTTCACTAGTCGTCGATGGGCCTTCAGCAGGCTGAAATGTAGACCGGGCCGTTTTGGGCCCAGTTAGCTCACGGGCCGTCACCAGGCCGAAACATATCTTGGGCCTTAGTTGGCCCACTGATATCATGGGCCTTTAAAGAGGCCGAAAGCTTAGCACAGGCATCAACGGGCTGAATTACGCGACAGGCCTTTAACAGGCCCAAAGTCACGTTGGGCTTAACTGTTGCCACCTTTAGCACGAGTCGTTAGTGGGCCTGATGTCCCGTCGGACCATATATGGCCCATGGGCAGCACGGGCCATTCCCAGGCCGAAAGTCACACTGGGCTGAAATGGGCCCATGCCTACATCAGGCCTCTAACAGGCCAAAAGTCACTGGGCTGTAGTTGGGCCCAAATATTGGGTGAACAATTAATGGGCCAGATCTGGCTTCGGGCCGTAAATGGGCCCAAATATTGGGCGAACAATTAACGGGCCAGATCTGGCTTCGGGCCGTAAATGGGCCTTTATTAAGCAGGCCGTTATTGGGCTGGCCCACTAGTACTTGATTAAGTTCTACGGGCCTTTGACTGGGCCGACCTTTTTAACCTATATGGGCCTCTGTTGGGCCCAGCCATGTGTCGACGTATCATAGGCATGTCTCCTCCAATGGACGGGCGACATCTGGCCGGCTGACGAGCTGACAGGTGTTCCCTTCGGCCAATCAAAATTTTACACGTTGAAATTTCCCATTGGTCAGGGCTGTTAACGGGTTATCGGATCCAAAATCCGACCCGATAGCTTAACGGCGTTCCGTTACGGTGGATGCCACGTGTCGGTCACCCTTGACGAAAGCACTTCTGTGACGCGCGATTTATCGTCATGGAAGTGGACACTTCCGTGATGATAATTTTGGTAATGTCATGGAACACTTCTACGACAGCACAGGTATGACTATCTTGATTCTGTCATAAAATTGTCATGGATGTACATGCATGACAAAAAACGCGACCTACTGTGACAAACACGTATCATCACGGAAGTGTATTTTTTGTAGTGTAGGAAAAGACCATCGCTCGTCCCCGACCGCCACTCATAAGGAAGACAATCAAAGAAATACCTCATGCTTCAAATTTGTTACACAACGGTTACCATACGTGCATGCTATGGGACTTGCAAACCTCAACACAAGTATTTCTCAAATTCACAACCACTCAACTAGCATGACTCTAATATCACCATCTTCATATCTCAAAACAATCATAAGGAATCAAACTTCTCATAGTATTCAACGCACTTTATATGAAAGTTTTTATTATACCCATCTTGGATGCCCATCATATTAGGACTAGTTTTATAGCCAAAGAAAATTACCATGCTGTTCTAAAAGACTCTCAAAATAATACAAGTGAATCATGAGAGATCAATAATTTCTATAAAATAAAACCACCATCGTGCTCTAAAAAGATATAAGTGAAGCACTAGAGCAAAATTATCTAGCTCAAAAGATATAAGTAAAGAACATAGAGTATTCTAATAAATTCCGATTCATGTGTGTCTCTCCCAAAAGGTGTGTACAGCAAGGATGATTGTGGTAAACTAAAAAGCAAAGACTCAAATCATACAAGACGCTCCAAGCAAAACACATATCATGTGGTGAATAAAAATATAGCCTCAAGTAAAGTTACCGATAGACGAAGACGAAAGAGGAGATGCCTTCTAGGGCATCCCCAAGCATAGGCTCTTTGTTGTCCTTGAATTTTACCTTGGGGTGACTTGTTCATCCCCAAGCTTAGGCTCTTTACACTCCTTATTCCAAAATCCATCAAATCTTTACCCAAAAAATTTAAAAACTTCACAACACAAAACTTCAACAGAAAATCTCATGAGCTCCGTTAGTATAAGAAAATAAACCACCACTTTAAAGTACTGTAACGAACTCATTCTTTATTTATATTGGTGTTAAACCTACTGTATTCCAACTTCTCTATGGTTCATACCCCCCCCCCCCGATACTAATCATAGATTCATCAAAATAAGCAAACAACATAGGAAAAACAAAATCTGTAGCAATCTGATATGTTCAAATCCTTATGTAACTCCAAAAATCCTTAGAAATTAGGAAATCCTAGATAAAAAGTATATTGGTCTACTGCGGTTGGAATTGGTATTTTATCGCTCTCTGCCAAAAAATGATAATTATTTTCGTGAGGGCAAACTTTCTGTTTTTCAGCAGGATCAAATCAACTATTACCATGAGCTATCCCAACGGTATTACTTGGCACCAACACTAATTAAAACATAAAAAACACAAAAATAACTGAGGCTAGATGAATTATTTATTACTAAACAGGAACAAAAAGCAAAGAACAAAAATAAAATTGGGTTGCCTTGCAACAAGCGCTATCGTTTAACGCCCCTAGCTAGGCATAAAAACAAGAATAGATCTAGGTATTGAAATCTTTGGTATGCAATCCATAAGTGGCTCTCATAATAGATTCATAAGGCAATTTAATTTTCTTCCTAGGAAAGTGTTCCATGCCTTTCCTGAACAGAAATTGGAATCAAATATTTCCTTCTTTCATGTCAATAATTGCACAAATCGTTTTAAGGAAAGGTCTACCAAGAATAATAGGACATGTAGGATTGCAATCTATATCAAGAACAGTGAAATCTACGGGCACATAATTCCTATTTGCAAAAATAAGAACATCATTAATCCTTCCCATATGTTTTTAATACTGGAATCCGCAAGATGCAAATTTAAAGAACAATCATCAAATTCACGGAAACCTAGCACATCACACAAAGTTTTTGGAATCGTGGAAACACTAGCACCCAAATCACACAAAGCATAGCATTCATAATCTTTAATCTTAATTTTAATAGTAGGTTCCCACCCATCATAAAGTTTTCTAGGGATAGAAACTTCTAGTTCAAGCTTTTCTTCATAGGATTCCATTAAAGCATCAACGATATGTTTAGTAAAAGCTTTATTTTGGCTATAAGCATTAGGAGAATTTACCGATTGCAACAAGGAAATATAATCTATCAAGAGCAATTATCATAATTAAATTCCTTGAAATCCAAAATAGTGTGTTCATCGCTATGTAAAGTTTTCACCTCTTCAATCCCACTTTTATCAATTTTTGCATCAAGATCTAAAAACTCTGAATTATTGGAATGCCTTCTAACTAAAGTTGACTAATCTCCAGTCCCATCTTTATCAAGATTCATATTGGAAAACAAAGATTTAATAGGAGTCACATCAATCACTTTTAGATCTTCATCATTATTATCATGAAAACTAGAAGAACACGCTTTCACAAAGCAATCTTTTTTAGCTCGCATCCTAGCGGTTCTTTCTTTGCACTTGTCAATGGAAATTCTCATGGCTTTGAGAGACTCATTGATGTCATGCTTAGGTGGAATAGATCTAAGTTTCAAAGAATCAACATCAAGAGAAATTATATGCACGTTCCTAGCCAACTCATCAATCTTAAGCAATTTTTCTTCAACCAAAGCATTGAAATTCTTTTGCGAACTCATAAATTCTTTAACACTAATCTCAAAATCAGAGGGCATCTTATCAAAATTTCCATAAGAGTTGTTGTAGGAATTACCATAATTATTAGAGGAATTATTAGGAAACGGCCTAGAATTAAAGTTTCCTCTATACGCGTTGTTACCAAAATTGTTCCTACCAACAAAATTCACATCCATAGATTCATTATTATTCTCAATCAAAGTGGACAAAGGCATATCATTAGGATCAGAAGAAACACTTTTATTAGCAAACAATTTCATAAGTTCATCCATCTTTCCACTCAAAACATTAATCTCTTCAATCGCATGAACTTTTTTACTAGTGGATCTTTCGGTGTGCCATTGAGAATAATTAACCATAATATTGTCTAGGAGTTTGGTAGTTTCTCCTCAAGTGATTTCCATAAAAGTGCCTCCCGCGGCCGAATCTAAAAGATTTCTAGAAGCAAAATTCAATCCGGCATAAAAGTTTTGTATAATCATCGACAAATTCAAACCATGTGTAGGGAAATTAAGTATCATTAATTTCATCCTCTCCCAAGCTTGTGCAACATGCTCATGATCAAGTTGCTTAAAATTCATAATATCGTTCCTAAGAGAGATGATCTTAGCGGGAGGAAAATACTTAGAGATAAAAGCATCTTTGCACTTATTCCATGAATCAATACTATTTTCAGGCAAAGAAGAGAACCAAGTTTTAGCACGATCTCTAAGCGAAAACGGAAATAGCTTCAATTTAACAATATCATTATCCACATATTTCTTCTTTTGCATATCACACAAATCAACAAAGTTGTTTAGATGGGTAGCGGCATCTTCACTAGGAAGGCCAGAAAACTGATCTTTCATAACAAGATTCAACAAAGCGGTATTAATTTCACAAGATTCAGCATTGGTAGTAGGAGCAATCGGAGTGTTAATAAAATCATTGTTGTTGGTATTGGAGAAGTCACACAATTTAGTATTATCTTGAGCCATTGTGACAAACAATCAATCCAACACACAAGCACACAAGAAGCAAGCGAAAAGAGACGAACGGAAAAGGGCACGAAGAAAAGGCAATGGTTTTCGAAAATCATTTTAGAAGTGGGGGAGAGGAAAACGAGAGGAGAATGGCAAATAATCTCCCCGGCAACGGTGCCAGAAATCCTTCTTGCAACCTCTTAAGCATGCGTTGGTTTTCCCTTGAAGAGGAAAGGCTGATGCATCAAAGTAGCGTAAGTATTTCCCCCAGTTTTGAAGAACCAAGCTATCAATCAAGTTGGAGAAAAGGCACAAGTCACCTAGTACCTGCACAAACAATTAAGAACCTTGCAACCAACGCGATAAAGGGGTTGTCAATCCCTTCACGGTCACTCGCAAAAGTGAGATCTGATAGAGATAGTAACGTAAATATTTTTGGTATTTTTCTTGTATAGATTGGAAAGTAAAGATTGCAAAATAGTAAATGAGATGCGATGTAAATAAAAGAGATGCAATATAATAAGAAAGAGACCTAGGGGCCATAGGTTTCACTAGTGGCTTCTCTCCAGATAGCTTATATTACGGTGGGTGAACAAATTACTGCCGAGCAATTGATAGAAAAGCGCATAGTTATGAGACTATCTAAGGCAATGATCATGAAATAGGTATCACGTCCATGTCAAGTAGACCAAAACGATTCTGCATTTACTACTATTACTCCACACATCGATCGCTATCCAGCATGCATCTAGAGTATTAAGTTCATAAGAACAGAGTAACGCATTAAGCAAGATGACATGATGTAGAGGGATAAACTCAAGCAATATGATATAGACCCCATCGTTTTATCCTCGATGGCAACAATACAATACGTGACTTGCTGTCCCTACTGTCACTGGGAAAGGACACCGCAAGAATGAACCCAAAGCTAAACACTTCTCCTATTGCAAGAAAGATCAATCTAGTAGGCCAAACTAAATCGATAATTCGAAGAGACTTGCAAAGATATCAAATCATGCATATAAGAATTCAGAGAAGAACCAAATAATATTCATAGATAATCTTGTTCATAAATCCACAATTCATCGGATCTCGGCAAACACATCGCAAAAGAGTATTACATCAAATAGATCTTCAAGAACATCGAGATGAACTTTGTATTGAGAATCAAAGAGAGAGAGAGAAGAAGTCATCTAGCTAATAACTATGGACCCGAAGGTTTGTGATAAACTACTCACACTTCATCGGAGAGGCAATGTTCTTGATGTAGATGCCCTCCGTGATCGATTCACCCTCCGGCAGATCGCCAGAAAAGGCCCCAAGATGGGATCTCACGGGTACAGAAGGTTGCGGCGGTGGAAAAGTGGTTTCGTGGCTCTCCTTGATCGATCTAGGGTATAAGAGTATATATAGGCGAAAGAAGTATGTTGGTGGAGCTATGTGGGGCCCACGACGGGGGGGGGGGCCCTCCTACCTCGTGGCTGCCTCACGGAGTTCTAGACTTCAACTCCAAGTCTGCTGGATTGCTTTCGGTCCAAGAAAGATCATCGCGAAGGTTTCATTCCGTTTGGTATTCATTTTTTGCGAAACTCTAAAATAGGAAAAAAAAACAAAAACTAGCACTGGGCCTCCGGTTAATAGGTTAGTCCCAAAAATAATGTAAAAGAGCATATTAAAGCCCATTAAACATCCAAAACAGATAATATAATAGCATGGAACAATCAAAAATTATAGATACGTTGGAGACATATCACTCCCCCTCCCGCCGCCGGCGATTGGCGGACGGCCTGGCGCCGCTCGCCTTCTCCTGCGCGCCGCCGGGGCCGAAGCCCCTCTTTGCCCCGTCCCTCCCGCGCCTCCCCTCCCCGCCCCTTGGCCCCTTCGGCCGGCTCGACTGCTGGGGCCGGCCCAAACCGAGGCCGCCAGGGGCAGGGACGCAAGAAGAAGCGCCGCCAGGCCCGGGCGCCGGCCTCCCAGGCATTGCGGCTGCGGGTTTCGCCGCGGCTTCAGGGCCTGTCTCCGGCCTCCCCTAGCCTCCATGCTTCAACTATGGGGAGGCCGGCCATGTGCAAGTCAACTACTCCAACCTGCCATGCTTCTACATTTGCAAGGACCCGGGACACCCCGCTCTGCTCTGCCCCAACATGCCCTTGACTGACGAGCTCCAGATGTATGGCCACGGGATCGAGGGGTTGGGCTTATTCCATATTGAGCTCCCTGACCTCGCCCCACCCACTTCCTCCTTCCAGGCGATCGTGACGGTGGTAGATTGTGTGGCCTCGCCTGAGATGATCGAGGCCGAGCTCAACCACCTGTACCGCCGTCAGTGGGACTGGTAGGTAACCCAGACATTCGGGACGGTGTTCTTCATGATCTTCCCTGATGCTCTTAGCCACGGCTATGCTACTCGCACTGATCAGATCACCCTCTCCCTCAACAAGATCGTCGTTGACATCTCCAAGCCGATTCTCGACCCTAAGGTGGTGGTGGTGCTGTACACGGCCTGGATCCTCATCGCTGGCCTCCCGGACATTACAAGGTCCGAGCGCTTCATTCGCCAGATGTCTCGGATCCTTGGCAAGGTGATCGTGGTGGACGAGCTCTCCCTCTGCAAGGAGGAGGAGGTCCAGGTCAAGGTCAAGTGCCTGGACTCCTCCCGCCTCCATGCCACCATCCGTGTCTTCTTCAACGACCAGGGCTTCGACTTGCGGATCGCTCCTGAGCCCCCCAACCACGTGGGCCACCCACGTTTCTCCGACGACGGCCCTCCACGAGGTAACACCGGTGGGCATTACCATGGCCGCCACCACCGCTGCTCTGTCCCGCTCAGTGATGAGGAGGCCTCGAACGACAGCCGCTCTCGGTCCCCCTCTCCCGACCCTCGCGCGTCTTCTGCGAGGCATGGGGGCCGGCAGGCCAGGCTCAGCTCCTCGGCACCACCGGTGGCCTCCATTGGGGCTCCGATGGACTCTCCAGCCGGTCCCTCAGGCGAGAGCGACACATCTAGTGTCGGGCTGCTGGTCATCCCCACGCTCCCCGGCCGGCCCTCCGCCGGCTCCTGCTGCTTCCGCTCCAGTGTCCCCGGCTCCCCCGCGCCTCCCACCCTGCTCGGGACCCATGGTCGTGGTAGACCCAGCCCCTGCCCTGGTGCCGGTGGTGGTCATGCCCGTGGCCTCCCCGCCACCCCTTGCCGTGGACCTCTCCCTGGAGGTGTCCCCCCCGTGCCGACCGCTTCTCCGCCACCTGCACCCCCTACTTCGGATGCCTCTCCGCCCTCTGCACCACCCGCTTGTTGGGGAACGCGGTATTTCAAAAAAATTCCTACGGTCATGCAAGATCTATCTAGGAGATCCATAGCAACAAGAGGGGAGAGTATGTCTACGTACCCTCTTAGACCGAAAGCAGAAGCGTTATGCAACGCGGTTGATGTAGTCGAACATCTTAGCGATCCAACCGATCAAGTACCGAACGCACGGCACCTCCGCGATCTGCACACGTTCAGCTTGGTGACGTCCCTCAAACTCTTGATCCAGTTGAGACCGAGGGAGAGTTTCGTCAGCACGATGGCGTGATGACGGTGATGATGAAGTTACCGACGCAGGGCTTCGCCTAAGCACTACAACGATATGATCGAGGTGGAAATCTGTGGAGGGGGCACCGCACACGGCTAAACAATCAACTTGTGTGTCTATGGGATGCCCCCTCCCCCGTATATAAAGGGGTGGAGGAGGGTGCCGGCCGGCCACCTTCGGCGCGCCCCAAGGGGGGAATCCTACTCCTACTAGGAGTAGGTTCCCCCCTTTCCTAGTCCTACTAGGAGGGGGAAGGAAGGGGAAGAGGGGAGGAAGGAAAGGGGGCCGGCCCCCCTCCCAATTCGGATTGGGCTTGGGGGGGCGCCCCTCCTCTTGGCCTTCTCCTCTCTCTTCCACTAAAGCCCATGCAGGCCCATTAAGCCCCCGGGGGGTGATACATCTCCAATGTATCTATAGTTTTTGATTTCTCCATGCTATATTATCTACTGTTTTGGACTATATTGGGCTTTATTTTCCACTTTTATATTATTTTTGGGACTAACCTATTAACCGGAGGCCCAGCCCAGAATTGCTGTTTTTTGCCTATTTCAGTGGTTCGAAGAAACGGAATATCAAACGGAGTCCAAACGGAATAAAATCTTTGGGAACGTGATTTTCTCACCGAACGTGATCCAGGAGACTTGGACCCTGCTCCAAGGAACAAAAGAAGCGGTCACGAGGGTGGGGGCGCGCCCCCCTGCCTCATGGGCCCCTCGTTGCTCCTCCGGCGTACTTCTTCCTCCTATATATACATACGTACCCCAAACAATCAGAACAGGAGCCAAAAACCTAATTCCACCACTGCAACTTTCTGTATCCACGAGATCCCATCTTGGGACCTATTCTCGAGCTCCGCCGAAAGAGGGCTGTCATCACGGAGGGCTTCTACATCATCCTAGCCCCTCCGATGAAGTGTGAGTAGTTTACCTTAGACCTTCGGGTCCATAGTTAGTAGCTAGATGGCTTCTTTTCTCTTTTTGGATCTCAATACAAAGTTCTCCTCCTCTGTTGTGGAGATCTATTCGATGTAATCTTCTTTTTGCGGTGTGTTTGTTGAGACCGATTAATTGTGGGTTTATGATCAAGTCTATCTATGAATAATATTTGAATCTTCTCTGAATTCTTTTATGTATGATTGGTTATCTTTGCAAGTCTCTTCGAATTATCCGTTTGGTTTGGCCAACTAGATTGGTAGTTCTTTCCATGGGAGAAGTGCTTAGCTTTGGGTTCGATCTTGCGGTGTCCTTTCCCAGTGACAGAAGGGGCAGCAAGGCATCTACTGTATCGTTTCCATCAAGGATAACAAGATGGGGTTTATTTCATATTGCATGAATTTATCTCTCTACATCATGTCATCTTGATTAAGGCGTTACTCTATTTTTAACTTAATACTCTAGATGCATGCTGGATAGCGGTCGATGAGTGGAGTAA